>NC_052318.1:2645700-2672584 GCF_016432855.1 Salvelinus namaycush | reverse complement strand
TCGATTATTAAATCTAACCTAGATATAAATATAAACCACCTGGATATAAAGATAAACTACCTAGATATAAAGATAAACGACCTAGATTTAAAAATATACTACCTAGATATAAAGATAAACTACCTAGATATAAAGATAAACTACCTAGATATAAACTACCTCGATATAAAGATAAACTATACTAATATAAAGATAAACTACCTAGATATAAAGATAAACTACCTAGATATAAACTACCTAGATATAAACTACCTAGATATAAAGATAAACCACCTGGATATAAAGATAATCTACCTAGATATAAAGATAAACTACCTAGATCTAAACTACCTAGATATAAAGATAAACTACCTCGATATAAAGATATACTACCTGGATAAAAAGATAAACTACCTAGATATAAAGATAAACTACCTAGATATAAAGATGAACTACCTAGATATAAAGATAAACTACCTAGATATAAACTACCTAGATATAAAGATAAACTACCTAGATATAAAATACCTAGATATAAGATAAACTACCTGGAATAAAGATAAACTACCTAGATATAAAGATAAACTACCTAGATATAAAGAAAACTACCTAGATATAAAATAACTAGAATAAAGATCAACTATCTAGATATAAAGATAAAATACCAAGATATAAAGAAAAAATCCAAAGATAAAGATAAAACTACCTAGATATAAAGATAAACTACCTAGATATAGATATAAACTACCTAGATAAACACAACTACCTAGAATAACACAAACTACTAGATATAAAGATAACATACTAGATATAAAACTACCAAGATTAAAGATAAACTACCTAGATTTAAAGATAAACTACCTGATATAAAACTACCTAGATATAAAGATTAAACTACCTAGATATAAATAACTAGATATAAACTACCAAGAATAAAGATAAACTACCAAGATATAAAGATAAACTACCTAGATATAAACTACCTAGATATAAAGATAAACTACCTATATGATAAACTACCTAGATATAAACTACCTAGATATAAAAAGATAAACTACCAAGATATAAAGATAAATATAGATATAAACTACCTAGATATAAAGATAAACTACCTAGATATAAAGATAAACTACCTAGATATAAAGATAAACTACCTAGATATAAAGATAAACTACCAAGATATAAAGATAAACTACCTCGATATAAACTAACTAGATATAAATATAAACCACCTGGATATAAAGATAAACTACCTAGATAAAATTAAAGACCTAAGATATAAAAATTATATACTACCTAGATATAAAGATAAACTACCTAGATATAAAAGATAAACTACCTAGATATAAACTACTAGATATAAAGATAAACTACCTAGATATAAGATAAACTACCTAGATATAAACTACCTAGATATAACTACCTAGATATAAATATAACACCTGAATAAAGATAACTACCTAGATATAAAGATAAACTACCTAGATCTAAAAAACCTAGATATAAAGATAAACTACCTCGATATAAAGATATACTACCTGGATAAAAAGATAAACTACCTAGATATAAAGATGAACTACCTAGATATAAAGATAAACTACCTAGATATAAACTACCTAGATATAAAGATAAACTACCTAGATATAAAATACCTAGATATAAAGATAAACTACCTGGAAATAAAGATAAACTACCTAGATATAAAGATAAACTACCTAGATATAAAGATAAACTACCTAGATATAAAATAACTAGATATAAAGATCAACTATCTAGATATAAAGATAAAATACCAAGATATAAAGATAAAATACCAAGATATAAAGATAAACTACCTAGATATAAAGATAAACTACCTAGATATAAAGATAAACTACCTAGATATAAACTACCTAGATATAAACACAAACTACCTAGATATAAAGATAAACTACCTAGATATAAACTACCAAGATATAAAGATAAACTACCTAGATTTAAAGATAAACTACCTAGATATAAACTACCTAGATATAAAGATAAACTACCTAGATATAAACTACCTAGATATAAACTACCAAGATATAAAGATAAACTACCAAGATATAAAGATAAACTACCTAGATATAAACTACCTAGATATAAAGATAAACTACCTAGATATAAAGATAAACTACCTAGATATAAAGATAAACTACCTAGATATAAACTACCTAGATATAAACTACCAAGATATAAAGATAAACTACCTAAATATAAAGATAAACTACCTAGATATAAAGATAAACTACCTAGATATAAACTACCTAGATATAAAGATAAACTACCTAGAAATAAACTACCTAGATATAAAGATAAACTACCTAGATATAAACTACCTAGATATAAAGATAAACTACCTAGATATAAAAATATACTACCTAGATATAAAGATAAACTACTTAGATATAAACTACCTAGATATAAACTACCTAGATATAAAGATAAACTACCTAGATATAAACTACCTAGATATAAAGATAAACTACCTAGATATAAAGATAAACTACCTAGATATAAAGATAAACTACCTAGATATAAACTACCTAGATATAAAGATAAACTACCTAGATATAAAGATAAACTACCTAGATATAAAGATAAACTACCTAGATATAAACTACCTAGATATAAAGATAAACTACCTAGATATAAGGATAAACTACCTAGATATAAAGATAAACTACCTAGATATAAAGATAAACTACCTAGACATAAACTACCTAGATATAAAGATAAACTACATAGATATAAAGATAAAACTAGAGAGAAACATCATTCTTTGGGGATGCTTTTCTGCAAAGGGGACAGGACGACTGCACTGTATTGAGTGGAGGATGGATGGGGCCATGTATCACGAGATTTTGGCCAACAACCTCTTTCCCTCAGTAAGAGCATTGAAGATGGGTCGTGGCTGGGTCTTCCAGCATGACAACGACACGAAACACACAGCCAGGGCAACTAAGGAGTGGCTCCGTAAGAAGCATCTCAAGGTCCTGGAGTGGCCTAGCCAGTCTCCAGACCTGAACCCAATACAAAATCTTTGGAGGGAGCTGAAAGTCCGTATTGCCCAGCGACAGCCCCGAAACCTGAAGGATCTGGAGAAGGTCTGTATGGAGGAGTGGGCCAAAATCCCTGCTGCAGTGTGTGCAAACCTGGTCAAGAACTACAGGAAACGTATGATCTCTGTAGTTGCAAACAAAGGTTTCTGTACCAAATATTAAGTTCTGCTTTTCTGATGTATCAAATACTTATGTCATGCAATAAAATGCAAATTAATTACTTAAAAATCATACAATGTGATTTTCTGGATTTTTGTTTTAGATTCCGTCTCTCACAATTGAAGTGTACCTAAGATAAAAATTACAGACCTCTACATGCTTTGTAAGTAGGAAAACCTGCAAAATCGGCAGTGTATCAAATACTTTTTCTCCCCACTGTATATGTACCTCCCACTGCAAACTGAACAGGCAGTTTGCAGAGTGTATCGTTTGAGGTCCTGTTAGATTGAGATCCGTTTGTGTAGGAGAGAGAGATGGACTGAGTCGGGAAATCCTCCATCACCATCTGAACTGCATATGTTCCAGTGGTATTACTGTTGCCCCAAAATGACAAGGTGCAGTTCTGAGGGAGACAAGATAAAAACAAGATTAAAGGGGCAATCTGTTATTGCTATGTCCATTTTTTTACTTTTAAATCATCAATTTAAACCTATAGATTCTTGACGGATATAACTTCCAAATGCCTTATGATCTTAGTTCAACTGTCGTAACAATACATTTACAGGAAAGTTGCTATCAGAATGTGAGCCTTCTGCTAGCTGGTTCTCCTATCAGAATGGAAGCCTTCTGCTAGCTGGTTTTCCTATCAGAATGGAAGCCTTCTGCTAGCTGGTTCTCCTATCAGAATGGAAGCCTTCTGCTAGCTGGTTCTCCTATCAGAATGGAAGGCTTCTGCTAGCTGGTTCTCCTATCAGAATGTAAGCCTTCTGCTAGCTGGTTCTCCTATCAGAATGTGAGCCTTCTGCTAGCTGGTTCTCCTATCAGAATGTAAGCGTTCTGCTAGCTGGTTCTCCTATCAGAATGGAAGCCTTCTGCTAGCTGGTTCTACTATCAGAATGGAAGCCTTCTGCTAGCTGGTTCTCCTATCAGAATGGAAGCCTGCTGCTAGCTGGTTCTCCTATCAGAATGGAAGCCTTCTGCTAGCTGGTTCTCCTATCAGAATATGAGCCTGCTGCTAGCTGGTTCTCCTATCATAATATGATCCTGCTGCTAGCTGGTTCTCCTATCAGAATATGAGCCTGCTGCTAGCTGGTTCTCTGCTGTTAGTAATGGGGAAGTAGCTAGATAACCTTTGCTGCATCTGAAATAAAGTGTTTTCATCACCAAATATAAACCACTAATGGAAAAAAATACTTGAATTTAACATGACTATGTGAAGTTAAGTGAAATATGACAGCAATTGTTTTAAGTTATGCCCCAACCAATCCTTGACTTTCCCTAAATAATTGTTATTTAATTAACACACATATGTTAGAATTTTGATATCACAAACATTTTTAGGAAGACAATTCTTATTTTTTTTAATATATTTTTTTTAATTATCCTTTTTTCCAAGAAGAACCACCTCGTCACTCCAGAAGTGAGCACACGGCAGCAGACATAGTAACATAAACTAATGAAAATGCTGCTGTTATCTTTGAAATATATATTTTTTGGTATTCTAATGTCACCCAAGACCTTCATTTAACACATCCTAATAATTATTTTTCAGATAAAATATTGACGGGTTGGCTGTCAATTTCACGGAAATTATGCGCTTATCGTAGATGGCTCGTTTAAGCTCGTTGTAGCTTGTTATAAATACCATGTCTTGTTTGATGATGATGATGAAAATAATGATGAAAATAATCATGACCTCTAAACCTTCAAGCTGCATACTGGACCCTATTCCAACTAAACTACTGAAAGAGCTGCTTCCTGTGCTTGGCCCTCCTATGTTGAACATAATAAACGGCTCTCTATCCACCGGATGTGTACCAAACTCACTAAAAGTGGTAGTAACAAAGCCTCTCTTGAAAAAGCCAAACCTTGACCCAGAAAATATAAAAAACTATCGGCCTATATCGAATCTTCCATTCCTCTTAAAAAAAAATGAAAAAGCTGTTGCGCATCAACTCACTGCCTTCCTGAAGACAAACAATGTGTACGAAATGCTTCGGTCTGGTTTTAGACCCCATCATAGCACTGAGACTGCACTTGTGAAGGTGGTAAATTACCTTTTAATGGCGTCAGACAGAGGCTCTGCATCTGTCCTCGTGCTCCTAGACCTTAGTGCTGCCTTTGAAACCATCGATCACCACATTCTTTTGGAGAGATTGGAAACCCAAATTGGTCTACACGGACAAGTTCTGGCCTGGTTTAGATCTTATCTGTCTGAAAGATATCAGTTTGTCTCTGTGAATGGTTTGTCATCTGACAAATCAACTGTACATTTCGGTGTTCCTCAAGGTTCCGTTTTAGGACCACTATTGTTTTCACTATATATTTTACCTCTTGGGGATGTCATTCGAAAACATAATGTTAACTTTCACTGCTATGCGGATGACACACAGCTGTACATTTCAATGAAACATGGTGTTGCCCCAAAATTGCCCTCGCTAGAAGCCTGTGATTCAGAAATAAGGAAGTGGATGGCTGCAAACTTTCTACTTTTAAACTCGGACAAAACAGAGATGCTTGTTCCAGGTCCCAAGAAACAAAGAGATCTTCTGTTGAATCTGACAATTAATCTTGATGGTTTTAAAGTCGTCTCAAATAAAACTGTGGACCTCGGCGTTACTCTGGACCCTGATCTCTCTTTTGACGAACATATCAAGACTGTTTCAAGGACAGCTTTTTTCCATCTATGTAACATTGCTGCCTTGGCATGTTAAATGACAGTAACCTGCTTTGGCCAGCTGGTTGGTGCCTTGGCATGTTACATGACAGTAATCTGCTTTGGCCAGCTGGTTGGTGCCTTGGCATGTTACATGGCAGTAACCTACTTGGCCAGCTGGTTGGTGCCTTGGCATGTTACATGGCAGTAACCTACTTGGCCAGCTGGTTGGTGCCTTGGCATGTTACATGGCAGTAACCTACTTGGCCAGCTGGTTGGTGCCTTGGCATGTTACATGACAGTAATCTACTTTGGCCAGCTGGTTGCTGCCTTGGCATGTTAAATGACAGTAACCTACTTGGCCAGCTGGTTGGTGCCTTGGCATGTTACATGGCAGTAATCTACTTTGGCCAGCTGGTTGGTGCCTTGGCATGTTAAATGACAGTAACCTACTTGGCCAGCTGGTTGGTGCCTTGGCATGTTACATGGCAGTAATCTACTTTGGCCAGCTGGTTGGTGCCTTGACATGTTACATGGCAGTAACCTACTTGGCCAGCTGGTTGGTGCCTTGGCATGTTACATGGCAGTAACCTACTTGGCCAGCTGGTTGGTGCCTTGGCATGTTACATGACAGTAATCTACTTTGGCCAGCTGGTTGGTGCCTTGGCATGTTACATGACAGTAATCTACTTTGGCCAGCTGGTTGGAGCCTTGGCATGTTACATGGCAGTAACCTACTTTGGCCAGCTGGTTGGAGCCTTGGCATGTTACATGGCAGTAATCTACTTTGGCCAGCTGGTTGGTGCCGTGGCATGTTAAATGACAGTAACCTGCCTTGGCCAGCTGGTTGGTACCTTGGCATGTTACATGACAGTAATCTACTTTGGCCAGCTGGTTGGTGCCTTGGCATGTTACATGACAGTAATCTACTTTGGCCAGCTGGTTGGAGCCTTGGCATGTTACATGGCAGTAACCTACTTTGGCCAGCTGGTCTCTGCCTTGGCATGTTACATGGCAGTAATCTACTTGGCCAGCTGGTTGCTGCCTTGGCATGTTAAATGACAGTAACCTACTTGGCCAGCTGGTTGGTGCCTTGGCATGTTACATGACAGTAATCTACTTTGGCCAGCTGGTTGGAGCCTTGGCATGTTACATGACAGTAATCTACTTTGGCCAGCTGGTTGGTGCCTTGGCATGTTACATGACAGTAATCTACTTTGGCCAGCTGGTTGGTGCCTTGACATGTTACATGGCAGTAACCTACTTGGCCAGCTGGTTGGTGCCTTGGCATGTTACATGGCAGTAACCTACTTTGGCCAGCTGGTTGGAGCCTTGGCATGTTACATGGCAGTAATCTACTTTGGCCAGCTGGTTGGTGCCGTGGCATGTTAAATGACAGTAACCTGCCTTGGCCAGCTGGTTGGTGCCTTGGCATGTTACATGACAGTAATCTACTTTGGCCAGCTGGTTGGTGCCTTGGCATGTTACATGACAGTAATCTACTTTGGCCAGCTGGTTGGTGCCTTGACATGTTACATGGCAGTAACCTACTTGGCCAGCTGGTTGGTGCCTTGGCATGTTACATGACAGTAATCTACTTTGGCCAGCTGGTTGGAGCCTTGACATGTTACATGACAGTAACCTACTTGGCCAGCTGGTTGGTGCCTTGGCATGTTACATGACAGTAACCTGCCTTGGCCAGCTAGTTGGTGCCTTGGCATGTTACATGGCAGTAATCTACTTTGGCCAGCTGGTTGCTGCCTTGACATGTTAAATGGCAGTAATCTACTTTGGCCAGCTGGTTGGTGCCTTGACATGTTAAATGGCAGTAATCTACTTTGGCCAGCTGGTTGCTGCCTTGGCATGTTAAATGACAGTAACCTGCCTTGGCCAGCTGGTTGGTGCCTTGACATGTTAAATGACAGTAACCTGCCTTGGCCAGCTGGTTGGTGCCTTGGCATGTTACATGGCAGTAATCTACTTTGGCCAGCTGGTTGCTGCCTTGACATGTTAAATGGCAGTAATCTACTTTGGCCAGCTGGTTGCTGCCTTGGCATGTTACATGGCAGTAATCTACTTTGGCCAGCTGGTTGCTGCCTTGGCATGTTAAATGACAGTAACCTACTTGGCCAGCTGGTTGGTGCCTTGGCATGTTACATGGCAGTAACCTACTTGGCCAGCTGGTTGGTGCCTTGGCATGTTACATGACAGTAACCTACTTGGCCAGCTGGTTGCTGCCTTCATCATCATAGTCCATTGTTGACTGTGTTGTTTTACTTGGATACTAACCTCTTGTAGAGTGAAGTCATTAGGAAGGTTACTTGATTTGACACACTCCTCCGTTGGTACTGCATATCTGCATCTGACCTTATCCTCATCTGGATCAAATGACAACAGGTTGAAATCTCTTTGACAATTAGCAGGTACACTGAGAGAGAGAGAGAGAGAGAGAGAGAGAGAGAGAGACAGAGAGAGACAGAGAGAGACAGAGAGAGACAGAGAGAGACAGAGACAGAGACAGAGAGAGAGAGAGAGAGAGAGAGAGAGAGAGAGAGAGAGAGAGAGAGAGAGAGAGAGAGAGAGAGAGAGAGAGAGAGAGAGAGACAGAGAGACAGCGAGACAGAGAGGGAGAGAGAGAGAGAGACAGAGAGGGACAGAGAGAGAGAGGGACAGAGAGACAGAGAGAGACAGAGAGAGACAGAGAGAGACAGAGAGAGACAGAGAGAGACAGAGAGAGACAGATAGAGACAGATAGAGACAGAGAGAGACAGATAGACAGAGAGAGACAGAGAGACAGCGAGACAGAGAGGGACAGAGAGAGAGAGACAGAGAGGGACAGAGAGAGAGAGACAGAGAGGGACAGAGAGAGAGAGGGACAGAGAGAGAGAGAGAGAGAGAGAGAGAGAGAGAGAGAGAGAGAGAGAGAGAGAGAGAGAGAGAGAGAGAGAGAGAGAGAGACACAGAGAGACACAGAGAGACAGAGAGACACAGAGAGACACAGAGAGACAGAGAGAGACAGAGAGAGACAGAGAGAGACAGAGAGAGACAGAGAGAGACAGAGAGAGAGAGCGAGAGAGAGAGACAGAGAGACAGAGAGACAGAGAGACAGAGAGACAGAGAGACAGAGTATTATTTCTGTGTTTCAGACCTGTTTTCTATTGACTGAATACAACACACAGATTTATAAAATCACTTGTTCATTAAAGTAAATCACTTAACACTGATAAGTAGGAGTATTTACCGCATCAGAGGTACGACAGTGGTCTGTGGAGATCGGTTGACTGACCCCGTGTCAGACCTGACCCCAAGATCCACATGAGTCAACAGCCTCCAATCAAAAACAGAATTATTATTGACTATCCAGTTGAAGCCATCCAATCTGTAATGATAAAGAGACAAAGGTGAAAGGTGAGTTCCAAAAACACATCCTAAACACTGTTGTTGTCATGGTGTTCATCATGTACAATACTGTGTGAAAACTAATGTGTGTTTTCTCCTTCCTGTTGTAATGGGACATGTTGGACATATTGTCTATAACTGGTAACCAGGATGCAGTAACTAATCTGTTCCCTGTTACTACAAATCAGGTAACGGATGGAAGATTTGAATATAAAAGAAACACTCACCGCAGATCAAAACTCTGTGTGTTATCGGAGACCTGTCTAGTCATGACTCCTTCTATCTGACACCAACCCTCAGATATCCCCTGGTCCACTATCTTAAGCACTAGACTGGTCTCATTCCCACAGTCCCCACTGACACACAACCAGGTATCAGTTAGACATACGGGAGAGTGGAAGGCTGCCTTGTAACAAAGGTCCACCTGCAACGACACACTTCATTAAACCACCACTTCAGACACATTGCTAGACTGCTGTCTTTAACAAGTGTGCAACAAAGACAAATGTTTTCTTTGGTAAGGAGGGTAAGAGAACCAGGAGGAGCAAGGCATTCTTCATATAACTAAATGCCTTTATCATTATGGTACGTTCAATAGTACAGAACATTCTAAACTCTGATGCATTTCAGCATTTGTCAGGGATTACAATGATTCAACAAGCCTTCTGTAGAGAACAAACCATGTTACATCAAAGCCTGATTGGAGAGGGAGTGGTTAGGGACAACATAATCATTGGTGGACAAAGCTTGGTTATCAACAACAGGCAAAATCAACTCAAAACAACACTTAGGTATCAACAGTAGATATTATCATTTCAATACAAAACCTAGTTATCAACAATAGATAATATCAATTCAAAACAACACTTAATTATCAACAACAGAAAAAATCAATTTCAAATTGTGAAATAGATATATACAGTGGGGCAAAAAAGTATTTAGTCAGCCACCAATTGTGCAAGTTCTCCCACTTAAAAAGATGAGAGAGGCCTGTAATTTTCATTATAGGTACACTTCAACTATGACAGACAAAATGAAAAAAGAAAATCCAGAAAATCCCATTGTAGGATTTTTAATGATTTATTTGCAAATTATGGTGGAAAATAAGTATTTGGTCACCTACAAACAGGCAAGATTTCTGGCATTTTTGCGCCATGTTAAAAAAACAGGATTTGTAGCTCTAAATATGCACATTTTCGAACAAAACATAAATGTATTGTATAACATGATGTTATAAGACTGTCATCTGATGAAGTTGTTCAAAGGTTAGTGATTAATTCTATCTCTATTTGTGGGTTTTGTGAAAGCTATCTTTGCGGTGAAAAAATGGCGTTGTGTTTTGGGCTATTGTGGTGAACTAACATAAATATATGTTGTGTTTTCGCTGTAAACATTTTAAAAATCGGACATGTTGGCTGGATTCACAAGATGTTTATCTTTCATTTGCTGTATTGGACTTGTGATTTCATGATATTTATATGCTATTATTTACTTGTGGCGCTATGCTAGGCTATGCTAGTCAGCGTTTCTGATGAGAAGGATCCCGGATCCGGGAGGGTGATTCGGTAGAGGTTTTAAAGTAACATGGACACTTACCAAGCTGCATTTTGGACCGATCTTTCATATTCCTCGTCAGAAGAAGAAGAAAATCGTTACAAGTTTACTGGTAAATGCTGGTAGTTTACTGGTAAATGTTGGTAGTTTACTGGTAAATGCTGGTAGTTTACTGGTAAATGCTGGTAGTTTACTGGTAAATGCTGGTAGTTTACTGGTAAATGTTGGTAGTTTACTGGTAAATGTTGGTAGTTTACTGGTAAATGCTGGTAGTTTACTGGTAAATGCTGGTAGTTTACTGGTAAATGTTGGTAGTTTACTGGTAAATGCTGGTAGTTTACTGGTAAATGCTGGTAGTTTACTGGTACATTTATAAAGTTACCAGTAAATCTCCCCATGAAGAACATATTTTTCAAGATGACAACAAGAACAAATAAACATGTTTTTCAGTTGAAGAAATATTTAGAAATGTGAGTTAAAGATCTGTCTTTTTGTGTCTTTTAATTTTGGTTTTGTACACTTTTTTATAAAATAAATAAATAAATATATATATATTTCACCTTTATTTAACCAGGTAGGCCAGTTGAGAACAAGTTCTCATTTACAACTGTGACCTGGCCAAGATAAAGCAAAGCAGTGCGACAAAAACACAGTTACACATGAACAAACGTACAGTCAATAACACAATAGAAAAGTCTATATACAGTGTGCGCAAATGAAGTAAAATTAGGGAGGTAAGGCAATAAATAGGCCTTAGTGGCAAAATAATTACAATTTAGCAATTAAACACTGGAGTGATAGATGTGCAGATGATGATGTGCAAGTAGAAATACTGGGGTGCAAAAGAGCAAAAATAAACAACAGTATGGGGATGAGGTAGTGGTTTGGGCTATTTACAGATGGGCTGTGTACAGGTGCAGTGATCTGTGAGCTGCTCTGACAGCGGATGCTTAAATTTAGTGAGGGAGATATAAGACTCCAGCTTCAGTGATTTTTGCAATTCGTTCCAGTCATTGGCAGATGAGAACTGGAAGGAAAGGCGGCCAAAGAGGTGTTGGCTTTGGGGATGACCAGTGAAATATACCTGCTGGGGCGCGTGCTACGGGTGGGTGTTGCTATGGTGACCAGTGAGCTAAGAAAAGGTGGGGCTTTACATAGCAAAGACTTTAGATGACCTGGAGCCAGTGTGTTTAAAGACGAATATGTAGCAAGGGCCCACCAATGAGAGCATACAGGTCACAGTGGTGGGTAGTATGTGGGGCTTTGGTGACAAAACGGATGGCACTCTGATAGACTACATCCAATTTGCTGAGTAGAGTGTTGGAGGCTATTTTGTAAATTACATCGTTGAAGTCAAGGATTGGTAGGATGGTTAGTTTTACGAGGGTATGTTTGGCAGCATGAGTGATGAAGGCTTTGTTGCGAAATAGGAAGCCGATTCTAGAAAGAATTTTGGATTGGAGATGCTTAATATGAGTCTGGAAGGAGAGTTTACAGTCTAACCAGACACCTAGGTATTTGTAGTTGTCCACATATTCTAAGTAAGAGCCGTCCAGAGTAGTGATGCTAGTCGGGCAGGCGGGTACGGGAAGCAATCGGTTGAAGAGCATGCATTTAGTTTTACTAGCATTTAAAAGCAGTTGGAGGCCACGGAAGGAGTGTTGTATGACATTGAAGCTCGTCTGGAGGTTTGTTAGCACAGTGTCCAAAGAAGGGCCAGATATATACAGAATGGTGTCGTCTGCGTAGAGGTGGATCAGAGAATCACCAGCAGCAAGAGCGACTTCATTGATGTATACAGAGAAAAGAGTTGGCCCGAGAATTGAACCCTGTGTCATCCCCATAGAGACTGCGAGAGGTCCGGACAACAGGCCCTCCGATTTGACACACTGAACTCTGTCTGCGAAGTAGTTGGTGAACCAGGCGAGGCAGTCATTTGAGAAACCAAGGCTATTGAGTCTGCCGATAAGAATGCTGTGATCGAAAGCCTTGGCCAGATCGATGAATACGGCTGCACAGTACTGTCTTTTATCGATGGCGGTTATAATATCGTTTAGGACCTTGAGCTTGATTGAGACCAACTCGGAAACCAGATTGCATAGTGGAGAAGATACGGTGGGATTCGAAATGGTCGGTGATCTGTTTGTTAACTTGGCTTTTGAAGACTTTTTAAAGGCAGGGCAGGATAGATATAGGTCTGTAACATTTTGGGTCTAGAGTTTCTCCCCCTTTGAAGAGAGGGATGACCACGGAAGCTTTCCAATCTTTAGGTATCTCAGACGATACGAAAGAGAGGTTGAACAGACTAGTAATAGGGGTGGCAACAATTGCAGCGGATAATTTTAGAAAGAAAGGGTCCAGATTGTCTAGGCCAGCTGATTTGTAGGGGTCCAGATTTTGCAGCTCTTTCAGAACATCAGCTATCTGGATTTGGGTGAAGGAGAAGCGGGGGGGGGGGAATTGGGCAAGTAGCTGTGGGGGTTGAAGAGCTGTTGGCCGGGGTAGGGGTAGCCAGGTGGAAAGCATGGCCAGCCGTAGAAAAATGCTTATTGAAATTCTTGATTATCGTAGAAAATTCTCGATTATCGTAGATTTATCAGTGCTGACAGTGTTTCCTAGCCTCAGTGCAGTGGGCAGCTGAGAGGCAGTGCTCTTATTCTCCATGGACTTTACAGTGTCAACACATTTTGTAGTTAGTACTACAGGATGCAAAGTTCTGTTTGAAAAAGCTAGCCTTTGCTTTCCTAACTGACTGTGTATATTGGTTCCTGACTTGCCTGAAAAGTTGCATATCGTAGGGTTTTTTCAATGCTAGTGCAGTACGCCACAAGATGTTTTTGTGCTGATCAAGGGCAGTCAAGTCTGTGGTGAACCACGGGATATATCTGTTCTTAGATCAAAATGTTAAAATGGGGCATGCTTATTTAAGATGGTGAAGAAGGCACTTTTAAAGACCAACCAGGCATTCTCTACTGACGGGATGAGGTCAGTATCCTTCCAGGATACCCAGGCCAGGTCGTTTAGAAAGGCCTGCTCGCTGAAGTGTTTTAGGGAGAGTTTGACAGTGATGAGGGGTGGTCGTTTGACCCCGGACCCATTACGGATGCAGGCAATGAGGCAATGATCGCTGAGATCCTGGTTGAAGACAGTAGAGGTGTATTTAGAGGGCAGGTTGGTCAGGATGATATCTATGAGGGTGCCCGTGTTTACGGATTTATTGATATTTATCATTTGTGTGAGACTGAGGGCATCTAGCTTAGATTGTAGGATGGCCGGGGTGTTAAACATATCCCAGTTTAGGTCACCTAACAGAGCGAACTCTGAAGATAGATGGGGGGCAATCAATTCAATCAATTCACATATGGTGTCCAGGGCAGAGCTGGGAGCTAAGGGGGGTCTATAACAGGCGGCTACAGTGAGAGACTTATTTCTGGAAAGGTGTATTTTTAAAAGTAGAAGCTGGAACTGTTTTAGTACAAACCTGGATTTTATGACAGAACTCTGCAGGCTGTCTCTGCAGTAGATTGCAACACCACCCCTTTTGGCAGTTCTATCTTGGCGGAAAATGTTGTAGTTGGGGATGGAAATTTCAGAATTTTTGGTGGCCTTCCTAAACCAGGAATCAGACACGGCTAGGACATCCGGGTTGGCGGAGTGTGCTAAAGCGTGGCCCTGTCATGACGTGGCCCTTTCTGGGTATAGATCGTGGCATTCCTTTCTCCCTCTCCAACACCCAGGTTCTGTTATCTCAGGTCGTAAATTCCTGGAGGAGACCCTCTTCCCCCCGGCAGAAAGAGACACATAGAACTTGAGAACTGAACAATGTCCATGTTTTGGAGAATGTGTAAACGGTCGGTGGATAAGCCAGCTACGACCCGGTCAGTTTTGTTTCATGTTTGTGACCTCATGAAAGACAATACAGACACATTACCATAACTCTGTTTATACAGGAGCCTCCGTTATGAGGTTTGCGTCTAATTATTGTAAAAAATAATTGAGTTTGTGAAATGATGTAATCATGTTAATGTGAGAGAATTGTATTCCCTTTAAAGTCACTGGCAGCCCGTTTCTACTGTTCCGAATAAAACCCCAACCTGAAGAAATCCTCTTCAGATCATGCGTACCTCGATCACCGAGGGGGAGAAGGTTTGAGGTTTAGACCACAACAACCTCAGTATAAGCTAAGGTTGTAATGGTTGTTGAATTCCTAGCATTGGCTACACATGTGGAAATGGTTAAACTCTGAGACTATTGATCCTGAATAAGAGCAAATCTTACATACTAATTACTAGTCTGCAGATAGAAATTATGTCAACCTGGATTGCGAAGACCGACAACCGCCGAAATATCTTTTCTATAAGAACATTTCTGAATGGTACTCTGAAGTATCCATTCTAACTACGAAATACTTCAGGGAAGCAGAGAGAGAGATGCGCAGATTAACTTTCCAACAGAAAAACGGACGATTGCAACAGAGATCACAACGACACACTGAGCGTAAATATATATTGATTGCAATTATTCGCGAATGAATGAGCGTTCATGTGCAAAGGATTAGCATTAATATAATTATCAACTGTGTAGTGTCTCTTTTGTAAGTCCCGCCCATCTCAGTCCACACCCACTTCCCTTTGTCCACCAAGCCGTCATATCGGCTTAGCCCACTAGGGAACCTCCCCTATCATTACCCTGTAACCATACCTACTGTTTGTTTGTTTATGCATTTCTGTGATTATTTATTTATTTAGTAAATAAATGATTAAGACAATTGGTGTATGGATGATTCATAGTAAAGGCTGGGATCATGCAGATAACCAACAATTTACGACGTTTGGAATGAGACTAAAGTAAAGAATAATTCATTAATTAGAAGACTAGTTGATCAGATATTAAAATATCTGAAGAGTTATGTTAGGAAAATTATAACTTTGTAATCTGAAGATTTTCCTTGGTGCCCCGACTTCCTAGTTAATTACATTTACATGATTAGTTGAATCACTTAATAATATTTACAAAGAATTGATTTGATAAAATACCAGTCTTCAATTTAATGATGCCAAAGACAAGACACAGTGAATAAAACAAACTTAGGGAGGGTGCTTCTGATGTTAACATGCATGAAACCTAGGCTTTTACGGTTACAGAAGTCAACAAATGAGAGCGCCTGTAAGACAAAACAAATGGAAAATGAAAACTGGATCGGCGATGGCTAGAAGGCTGGTGACGTCGACCGCCGATCGACACCCGAACAAGGAGAGGGACCAACTTCTACCAAAGTCGTGACAGTACCCCCCCCCCCCCATGACGCGCGGCTCCAGCAGTGCGCTGACACCAACCTTGGGGTGCCGACACCAACCCGACACAGAAGTCAACAAATGAGAGCGCCTATAATGCTTCTGTGTGTAGCTGGTGAGATGAGTCAACTGGAAAATGAAAACTGGATTGGCGATGGCTAGAAGGCCGGTGACGTCGACCGCCGAACGCCGCCCGAACAAGGAGAGGGACCAACTTCTACCAAAGTCGTGACAGTAACCCCCCCCCCTCCATGACGTGCGGCTCCAGCAGTGCGCCGACACCAACCTCGGGGTGCCGACACCAACCGGACACCAACCTTAGCGCGCCGACACCAACCCATCCCACTCCACGAGGTACTGAAGGCCCCTCGCCCGACACCTCGAGTCCAGGATGGCTCGAACAGCATACGCCTGGGCCCCCTCGATGTCCAGAGGGGGCGGAGGAACCTCCCGCACCTCAGACTCCTAGAGTGGACCAGCCACCACCGGCCTGAGGAGAGACACATGGAACGACGGATAAATTCGGTAATCTGTAACCTGTAGCATACCTCGTTCAGTCTCCTCAGGACTGTGAATGGCCCCACAAACCGCGGACCCAGTTTCCGGCAGGGCAGGAGGAGGGGCATGTTTCAGGTCGAGAGCCAGACCCCGCCTCACTGCGGAGGCGGTCGGCGCTCGCCTTCTGCCGCCTCATGGCCCGTTGCAGGTGCAAATGTGCGGCGTCCCGGGTCTCCTCCGAGGGCTTAAACCATTCATCCACCACAGGAGCTTCAATCTGGCTCTGATGCCAAGGTGCCAGATCCGGCTGATACCCCAGGACACACTGGAAGGGAGAGAGGTTAGTGGAGGAGTGGCGGAGTGAGTTTTGGACCATCTCTGCCCAAGGGATGAACGCCGCCCTCTCCCCTGGCCGGTCCTGGCAATAAGACCGCAGAAACCTACCACATCCTGATTTACTCTCTCCATCTGCCCGTTACTCTCGGGTGAAAACCTGAGGTGAGGCTGACCGAGACCCCCAGACGTTCCATGAACGCTCTCCAGACCCTGGACGTGAACTTAGTACCCCGATTAGAGACTTTGTCCTCAGGCACCCCGTAGTGCCGGAAGACGTGAGTGAACAGGGCCTACACAGTCTGTAGGGCTGTAGGGAGACCGGGCAAAGGGAGGAGACGGCAGGACTTAGAAAACCGATCCACAATGACCAGGATCGTGGTGTTACACTGTGAGGGAGGAAGATCCGTCAGGAAGTCCACCGATAGGTGCGACCACGGCCGTTGTGGAACGGGTAGGGGTTGTAAATTTCCTCTGGGCAGGTGCCTGGGCGCCTTGCACTGGGTGCACACAAAGCAGGAGGAAACATAAACCCTCACCTTGGCCAAGGTGGACCACCAGTACTTCCCACTAAGGCAACGCACTGTCCAACCGATGCCAGGGCGACCAGAGGAGGGTGACGTGTGGGCCCAATAGATCAAACGGTCGGGGACAGCAGACGGAACGTACAGGCGCCCAGCTGGACACTGGGGGGGGAGTGGGTTCTGTGCGTAACGCCTGCTCGATGTCCGCGTCCAGCTCACACACCACCGGTGCCACCAGGCAAGAGGCCGGAAGTATGGGAGTGTGATCTATGGACCGCTCATCTGTATCATACATCCGGGACAATGCGTCTGCCTTTGCGTTCTGGGAACCTGGTCTGTAAGACAGAGTGAAACCAAAATGGGTAAAGTACATGGCCCACCTTAACTGGTGAGTGTTCAGTCTCCTCGCCTCCCGGATGTATCCCAGATTGCGGTGGTCAGTCCAGATGAGAAAAGGGTGTTTAGCCCCCTCAAGCCAATGTCTCCACGCCTTCAGAGCCTTGACAACAGCCAACAACTCCCGGTTCCCCACATCATAGTTTCGCTCCGCCGGGCTGAGCTTCTTCAAAAAGAAAGCACGTGGGCGGAGCTTTGGTGGCGTGCCCGAGCACTGAGAGAGCACGGCTCCTATCCCAGCCTCGGACGTGTCCACCTCCACTATGAATGCCAAAGAGGGATCCGGATGAGCCAGCACGGAGCCGAGGTAAACAGAGCCTTCAGGTGACCAAAAGCCCTGTCCGCCTCAGCCGACCACTGCAGTCGCACCGGTCCCCCCTTCAGCAGTGAGGTAATGGGAGCCACTACCTGACCAAAACCCCGGAAAAACCTCTGGTAGTAGTTGGCAAACCCTAGAAACCGCTGCACTTCCTTTTCCGTGGTGGGAGTCGGCCAATTACGCACGGCTGAAATGCGGTCCCTGAAGTGGAAATGCGATACCCTGGGAAGGAGACGGACTCGTGGAAGAATAGACATTTCTCAGCCTTGACGTACAGGTCATGCTCCAACAGGCGACCAAGCCCCCTGCGCACCAGGGACACATGCCCGGCGCGTGTAGCGGAGTATATCAGAATGTCATCAATATACACCACTACACCCTGCCCGTGCAGGTCCCGGAAAATCTCGTCTACAAACGCCTGGAAGACTGATGGAGCATTCATCAACCCGTACGGCATGACGAGGTACTCATAGTGCCCTGAGGTGGTACTAAATGCCGTCTTCCACTAGCCTCCCTCCCGGATATGCACCAGGTTGAAAGCGCTCCTGAGATCCAATTTTGTGAAGAAGCGCGCCCCGTGCATTGACTCGATCGCACTGGCGATAAGAGGCAGCGGGTAGCTGTACCTCACAGTGATCTGATTGATAACCTGATAGTCAATACATTGGCGCAGACCTCCATCCTTCTTCTTCACAAAAAAGAAACTCGAGGAGGCAGGTGAAGTGGAGGGCCAAATGTATCCCTGCCCCAGAGATTCGGAGACATATGTTTCCATAGCCGCCGTCTCCTCCTGTGACAGAGGATACACGTGACTCCTGGGAAGTGCTGCGTCTACCAGGAGATTTATCGCACAATCCTTCCGTCGATGGGGTGGTAATTGAGTCGCCTTCTTCTTACAGAAGGCGAAAGCCAAATCGGCATATTCTGAGGGGACGGTGGAGACCTGGTCTGGACTTTCCACCGTAGTTGCACCGATGGAAATCCCTGAGCACTCTCGTGACCACCCCTTCAGAGCCCTCTGTTGCCACGAAATAGTGGGGTCATGACAGGCCAACCAGGTTAGGCACAGCACCATGGGAAACGCAGGAGAGTCAATAAGGAAGAGACTGATTCTCTCCTTGTGACCCTCCTGCGTAACCATGTCTAGTGGAGCGGTGGCCTCCCTAATCAGCCCTGACCCTAATGGTCGACTATCTAGGGCGTGCACAGGGAAGGGCATATCCACAGGAACAATGAGGATCCCTAAACTATGGGCAAAAGAACGGTCAATAAAATTCCCAGCTGCGCCTGAATCTACGAGCGCCTTATGCTGGGAATGCGGGGAAAACTCAAGAAATTTGATAAACACATACATGTGAGCAACAGGGGGCTCTGGGTGAGCCTGGTGCCGACTCACCTGGGGTGACACGACAGTGCCCTGCCTGCTGCCTCGACTCCCTGAGGAACCCCCCCAGCACTGACCAGCAGTGTGCCCTCTGCGGCCATAGATGGTGCAGGGAATGGCCCCTCCACCGGTCGCCCTAAGTGCAGCACCTCCCAGCTCCATGGGCGTCGGAGCGGAGGGGGATGGAACTGACAGGCCCCGATCCGGACGTACGCGGGTAGTCAGCAGGTTGTCCAGCCGGATGGACAGGTCCACCAGCTGGTCCAATGTGAGGGTGGTGTCTCTATGCAGGCCAACTCCTGACGGACGTCCTCGCGCAGAGGTGCCCCTCCCCCCTGTCTGGTGTAGCCTGACACACTGAACAGTGACTCACTCTGTAGTGATCGATCAGGACCCTGTCGTTCCATCCCGCGCTGGCGGCCAGGGTCCGGAAGTCCAATGCAACATCCTGCGCGCTCCTCGTCCCCTGTCTTAGGTGGAACAGTCGTTCACCTAAGGCAGGCGGGTGGTCAAAAATTGCCCGAAAGCTCTGAGTAATGCTCCAACGCCGCGTCTCCTTCACTCCATACGGCTTTGCCACGTCCCGAATGAGCCGGGTGGACGGTCACCAGGTAGTGCTCCAGCTGTAATAGGAACCCCTGGCACTCGGCAGCCGTCCCATTATACTCCCTCGGGAGCGCGAGCCGAATCCCGCTGGGACCGGGTGAAAGAGGGGTGGACAGTGGGGTCGGCGGTAGTGGGGCTGGTGGAGGCGTTGGAGGACCTCCTTCTCTCTCCCATCTATCCATCGTCTGCAGCACGTGATCCATGGCGGTGCTCAGATGATGTAACATGGTCGCGTACTGCTGGACGCACTTTTCTTCTGATCCTGCTGACTCCATTTCAGGTTAGTTATTCTGTAATGCTTCTGTGTGTAGCTGGTGAGATGAGTCAGGCGCAGGACAGCAGATATGAGTAAAGAAAGCAATTTACTCAATATAAACACAATACATGTAATATAAATACAAGGCCACACAATACGGACCGCAATACGGACCGCAATACAATAAACAATTACTCACAAACAAACATGGGGGAACATAGGGTTAAATAATGAACAAGTAATTGGGGAATTGAAACGAGGTGTGTAAGACAAAGACAAAACAAATGGAAAATGAAAAGTGGATCGGCGATGGCTAGAAGGCCGGTGACTTCGACCGCCGAACGAACAAGGAGAGGGACCGACTTCGGCGGAAGTCGTGACAGCGCCTGGGGAATAGGTCTAGTACTGGGGCTACAGGGCCTGGGTTAACCTCTACATCACCAGAGGAACAGAGGAGGAGTAGGATAAGGGTACAATAGCCACTTGGTTGCAGCTAGCAAGCTGCGATGATCCTGTGTAATGGTCCAGAGCTTGCGGCAGGAATCCGGTAATGTGGTATCCGTTTAGATCTATTTATCTATCTGTAAACTAGTTCACTGGTACATTCTGGTAGTTTACTGGTACATTCTGGTAGTTTACTGGTACATTCTGGTAGTTTACTGGTACAATCTGGTAGTTAACTGGTACACTCTGGTAGTTTACTGGTACATTCTGGTGGTTTACTGGTACCCTCTGGTAGTTTACTGGTAGTTTACTGGTACATTCTGGTAGTTTACTGATACATTCTGGTAGTTTACTGGTACATTCTGGCAGTTTACTGGTACAATCTGGTAGTTTACTGGTACATTCTGGTAGTTTACTGATACATTCTGGTAGTTTACTGGTAGTTTACTGGTACATTCTGGTAGTTTACTGGTACATTTGGTAGTTTACTGGTACATTCTGGTAGTTTTCTGATAAATTCTGGTAGTTTACTGGTACCATCTGGTAGTTTACTGGTACATTCTGGTAGTTTACTGGTACATTTGGTAGTTTACTGGTACATTCTGGTAGTTTACTGGTACATTCTGGTAGTTTACGGGTACATTCTGGTAGTTTACTGGTACATTCTGGTAGTTTACTGGTACATTTGGTAGTTTACTGGTACATTCTGGTAGTTTACTGGTACAATCTGGTAGTTTACTGGTACATTCTGGTAGTTTACTGATACATTCTGGTAGTTTACTGGTAGTTTACTGGTACATTCTGGTAGTTTACTGGTACATTTGGTAGTTTACTGGTACATTCTGGTAGTTTACTGATACATTCTGGTAGTTTACTGGTACCATCTGGTAGTTTACTGGTACATTCTGGTAGTTTACTGGTACATTCTGGTAGTTTACTGGTACATTTGGTAGTTTACTGGTACATTCTGGTAGTTTACTGGTACATTCTGGTAGTTTACTGGTACATTCTGGTAGTTTACTGGTACAATCTGGTAGTTTACTGGTACATTCTGGTAGTTTACTGATACATTCTGGTAGTTTACTGGTAGTTTACTGGTACATTCTGGTAGTTTACTGGTACATTTGGTAGTTTACTGGTACATTCTGGTAGTTTACTGATAAATTCTGGTAGTTTACTGGTACCATCTGGTAGTTTACTGGTACATTCTGGTAGTTTACTGGTACATTTGGTAGTTTACTGGTACATTCTGGTAGTTTACTGGTACATTCTGGTAGTTTACTGGTACATTCTGGTAGTTTACTGGTACAATCTGGTAGTTTACTGGTACATTTGGTAGTTTACTGGTACAATCTGGTAGTTTACTGGTACAATCTGGTAGTTTGCTGGTACATTCTGGTAGTTTACCGATACATTCTGGTAGTTTACTGGTAGTTTACTGGTACATTCTGGTAGTTTACTGGTACATTTGGTAGTTTACTGGTACATTCTGGTAGTTTACTGATACATTCTGGTAGTTTACTGGTACATTCTGGTAGTTTACTGGTACAATCTGGTAGTTTACTGGTACAATCTGGTAGTTAACTGGTACACTCTGGTAGTTTACTGGTACATTCTGGTAGTTTACTGGTACATTCTGGTAGTTTACTGGTACATTCTGGTAGTTTACTGGTAGTTTACTGGTACATTCTGGTAGTTTACTGGTACATTTGGTAGTTTACTGGTACATTCTGGTAGTTTACTGGTACATTTGGTAGTTTACTGGTACATTCTGGTAGTTTGCTGGTACATTCTGGTAGTTTACTGGTACATTCTGGTAGTTTACTGGTACATTCTGGTAGTTTACTGGTACATTCTGGTAGTTTACTGATACATTCTGGTAGTTTACTGGTACACTCTGGTAGTTTACTGGTACATTCTGGTAGTTTACTGGTACATTTGGTAGTTTACTGGTACATTCTGGTAGTTTACTGGTACATTCTGGTAGTTTACTGGTAGTTTACTGGTACATTCTGGTAGTTTACTGGTACATTTGGTAGTTTACTGGTACATTCTGGCAGTTTACTGATACATTCTGGTAGTTTACTGGTACATTCTGGTAGTTTACTGGTACATTTGGTAGTTTACTGGTACATTTGGTAGTTTACTGGTACATTCTGGTAGTTTACTGGTACATTTAGAAAGTTACCAGTAAAACTCCAACCCCATGAAGATGACAGCAAGAACAAATTATAATTTCTCTCTATTGAAGAAAACACTTAATAACACTTGAAGCTGCAATATGTAGAAATGTGAGTTATAGATCTGTCTTTTTGTGTCTTTTACTTTCTGTTTTGTACACCAGTTTCAAACAGCTGAACATACTATATTGCTGGTTATTGAAAATATATTTCACAGCAGTTTAGATCTACACTATACATGCTTGTTTTGTCACAAACTGAAATTAAACAAATTATTAGAATTGTAGCAACCAGGAAATGGCAGAGTGATTTCTGCTTAGTGCATCTTTAATAGGAAGCATTAACATTGTCATTGGTCTCACCCTGTAGGTTCCGTCTGAGTAGGTCCCTATGAAGTTGAAGGTCATGGTTCCTCCTAAGAAGTGGGTGGCCCCGGAGCAGGAGACCAGCAGCAGCAGTAGTAGTAGTGAGGACTGGGAGGGAGACATGGTGTCTGTCTGTCTGTCTGTCTGTCTGTCTGTCTGTCTGTCTGTCTGTCTCTGTATCTCTGTGTCTCTGTCTGAGTCTCTCTGAGTACTGACTCTGCTTTAATAGATACATGTACAGTAGAGGCACATGCGCATATTAACCTGCAAGCACACTGAACTGCCCACACACACACACACACACCCACGCACGCACGCACGCACGCACGCACGCACACACACACACACACACACACACACACACACACACACTCACACATGCACACGCACACAAGTATGTAAGAACGTTAGCACACACACACCTGCCAGTGGAGGCTGGTGGGAGGAGCTATAGGAGGACAGGCTCTTTGTAATGGCTGGAATGGAATAAATGGAATGGAATCAGACACATCAAACATGGAAACCACAGTGAGTCTTTTCCATCTATTCCATTCCAGCCAGTCCTCCTATAGCTCCTCCCACCAGCCTGCTCTGAGACACACACACATTCACCCATCTACACACATGTACTCATGTACACACACACATAAACACACACACATTTACAGAAGCATCTCCCACTGCGCGTTATGAGTACACTAACCTGTTTTCATCACCAGGCTGACTATGGAATCCTGGTAAAGATTGTTGTTTGTCACTTGAAAAGTGAGTTGATCAGTCAGATTCAAGATACCAGAGCAGACCTGGCAACCCACTGGGCTGGTTGAATCAACATTGTTTCCACGTTGCCAGGCTGACTATGGAATCCTGGTAAAGATTGTTGTTTGTCACTTGAAAAGTGAGTTGATGAGTCAGATTCCTGCAGGATTCCAGAGCAGACCTGACAACCCACTGGGCATGTTTCCACCTTGGTTCAATGAAATGACGTGGAACCAAGGTGGAATAGATGTTGAATTGACGTCTGTGCCCAGTGGGAGGTGGTCCTGGAACACAGTCAGGACTTCAATGAAAAATAAACTTTTGTTTTGTTGCAAACTTTGCATTACATAGATTCATCATAAACACAACATACAAAATACATAATTAGAATAATAAACATCTTACAGTGCCTTGCAAAAGTATTCACCCCCTTGTTGTTTTTCCTATTTTGTTGCATTACAACTGTAATTTAAATGGATTTTTATTTGGATTTCATGTAATGGACACAAAATAGTCCAAATTGGTGAAGTGAAATGAAAAAAATAACTTGTTTCAAAAAATTCAAAAAGATTCTAAACTGAAAAGTGGTGCGTGCATGTATTCACCCACTGTCACGCCCTGACCATAGTTTGCTTTGTATGTTTCTATGTTTTGTTTGGTCAGGGTGTGATGTGAGTGGGCATTCTATGTTGTATGTCTAGTTTGTCTGTTTCTATGTGTTTGGCCTGATATGGTTCCCAATCAGGGACAGGTGTGAGTTGTTGTCTCTGATTGGGAGCCATATTTAGGTAGCCTGTTTTGTCATTGTGGGTGATTGTTCCTGTGTCTGTGTCTAACCATACGGGACTGTTTCGTCTTCGTTCGTTTGTCGGTTTATTGTTTTTGTTCTTTGTTTAAGTATGCTTATTAAAATTAATACTTACCACGTTGCATCTTGGTCCTCCTCTCTTTCTCCCAACGACGAACGTTACAGAATCGCCACCACAACCGGACCAAGCAGCGTGGTAACGGGCAGCAGCAACAGCAGTAGCGGCCGAAATCTCAGGACTCCTGGACCTGGGAGGAGATTTTAAACGGAGAAGGACCCTGGGCTCAGGTTGGTGAATATCGCCGCCCCAAAGCAGAGCTGGAGGCAGCGAAAGCTGAGAGGCGGTGGTATGAGGAGGCAGCACGAAAGCGCGGTTGGAAGCCCGAGAGGCAGCCCCAAAAATGTCTTGGGGGGAGGCACACGGGGAGTGGGGTTAAGTCAGGTAGGAGACCTGAGCCAACTCCCCGTGCTTACCGTGGAGAGAGAGGGACCGGGCAGGCACCGTGTTATGCCGTGAGGCGCACGGTGTCCCCGGTGCGCAGGCATAGCCAGGTGCGGTACATAGCAGCGCTTCGTATCGGCCGGGCTAGAGTGGGCATCGAGCCAGGTGCCATGAAGCCGGCTCTACGCATCTGGTCTCCAGTGCGTCTCCTCGGGCCGGGGTACATGGCACCAGCCCTACGCATGGTGTCTCCAGTACGTGTGCATAGCCCAGTGCGCACTGGCATGGCTACGGTGAGCATTCAGCCAGGTAGGGTTGGGCAGGCTCGGTGCTCGAGACCACCAGTGAGCCTCCACGGTCCGGTCTATCCGGGGCCTCCTCCACCTACCAGACCTCCTGTGGCAGCCCCACGCACCAGGCTGTCTCAGTTTCCTTCCTCCAGGTGCTCCCGTCTGTCCTGAGCCGCCTGAGCCGCCCTTCGGTCCGGAGGCGCCTGAGCCGCCCTTCTGGGACATCCGTAGTGTAGGACTGGGAAACTGGTCAGAATTGAAGAAATGATGGATGGCGCTAAATACAGGGAAATTCTTGAGGGAAACCTGTTTCAGTCTTCCAGAGATTTGAGACTGGGATGGAGGTTTACCTTCCAGCAGGACAATGACCCTTAGCATACTGCTAAAGCAACACACGAGTGGTTTAAGGGGAAACATTTAAATGTCTTGGAATGACCTAGTCAAATCCCAGACCTCAATCCAATTGAGAAATTGTGGTATGACATAAAGACTGCTGTACACCAGTGGAACCCATCCAACATAAAGGAGCTGGAGCAGTTTTGCCTTGACGAATGGGCAAAAATCTTAGTGGCTAGATGTGCCAAGCTTATAGAGACATACCCCAAGAGACTTGCAGCTGTAATTACTGCAAAAGGTGGCTCTACAAAGTATTGACTTCGGTGGGGGGAGGGGGTGAATATTTATGCAGGCTCAAGTTTTCGGTTGTTTTGTCTTATTTCTTGTTTGTTTCACAATAATTTTTTTTTAGCTTTTCAAATATAATAGGAAAAATGCAAAGGGGGTGCATACTTTCGCATGCCACTGTACATAACATCTTACAATGTTACATGTACAGGGAAGATTGTTTAAAATCAACATCTGACCAATACCGTACAGAAACCCGTAACTGACAGTAGCAGGCAGTAGTAGGCAGCAACAGGCAGTCCCAGACAGTAGCAGACATCAGATTAGACTCAACTTCTTTCTCCTTCCCCCCTTCTGACACTCAGGTGGCAACACACATCTCTGTGTGCCTGGCAGATATCTCAGTTTGGATGTCGGCCCACCACCTCAAGCTCAACCTCGACAAGACGGAGCTGCTCTTCCTCCCAAAGAAGGCCTAACCGCTCCAAGACCTGTCCGTCACGGTTGACAACTCCACGGCGTCCCCCTCACAGAG
>NC_052318.1:2613200-2640700 GCF_016432855.1 Salvelinus namaycush | reverse complement strand
CAGCCTGAGACATTGCGCATCTTCACTGGCTACACCCTGGCAGAGATCCCTGCCTCAAGGACCTTCACAAGATGTACCTCATTGCTCCCAGCAGGGCATTGGGGAGAAGTACAAGAGCTCAAAGTGACATGGGAGTCGGTACTTTTTTTTTACCATCATTCCTCAAATATTGCCATAGTGTCTAAGCATAATGCAGTCGTGGCTGAGACATGATTATGGAAAATGTAAACTTATTAGATGCACTTGTTTTCAATTACAAAAACATTTTGATGCGGTGTGCACTAATGACTACTACCTTTGGGTGTATTCATTAGTCCACAAGTTTATATTTGACAAATTTGTGTAGATCCTTCTGTTTTGAAGAAACGTTTTAAACATGAATACGTCGCTGACGGTCTCTCCTCTCTGCAGGTTTGGCAACGTGTCTCTGCTAAGTCCATCTGAGACTGAAGCTGCTGGGAAATGACCAACAAAGCGCTTAGCTTCCTCTGTAGATGCCTACTGGACAACCAATGACTTATTTATATACATTTTACATCTTGTAAACGACGCATCCTAGGTAAGTAGCTATCACATAAACAAAATGACAGTAACTTGTTTCTTGACTTCAAACTCTTGAATGAATACTTGTAAATGTAGTAGTGCTTGTTTAAGTTCATGACTTGACTCATGTCTGTAGAAGACACTTTAAAACCGGTATGGCTTCATTTTGTTCACTGTACCAAGTTGTTTTTGGCTGTCACAGCCATACAATCATGGCCCTCCGGCTGCACCGTGTATGTTTGGATCATGTGATTTAAAGGAAACTAGTTACCTGTAGTTTGGCCTCTTGCTTTACCCTGCTTCTCCATCCTCAGCCTTCACTTGGGCTCTAGTGTTTTGGGGGCCCTGAGATTTGGTTGGTGGTGGGGCCCACCCATGCTAACTATTTAGTGGCCCCCCTCTTGGCATCCATGCCGCTTTAAAGTTAATGTCCTGCAGTTCTACACACTTTGCAATGGCGCATAGAATGTTGACATTTTTCCACGGGGCAGATAAACATTTGCAGTTTTCAAATGTATTTCATGTGATGCTACACACTATTCCATGGGGCAATTAAAGCTAATTCCTGCAAGTTTACATATTTGCCATGTTCATAAGATATCTGACTGGGCATGACTAACAATGATGGCATGAGTACCATGATTACTACAAGGTTAAGATAACATGTTATAGATTACGAGCCAAGTTAAGGGACATGGGGCTAATTCAGTGACTAGGAGGAGCTTATGAGTGAACACCAAGCACCTTGTGGACTCTATTCTCTTCCATCTGTTTTCCGTAAACAAGTGCCGTAACATGCTATATGTCGGTGAACCCGAAACCTATAAAGGTCTGTAGTAATTTAACCTTGTTGTTTATTTTTTTTATTATTTCTTGCTGATAAGAAAGATATGTTCCTTATGTTAACAAACCGGTACCGCAGGTGACTTGTGATAATGTTTACTAAGCAAGCGTTAAAACTCCCCCAGCTAGAAGATACAATCGTCAGTTGACGTCTGAATGGGGTAGCTGTCACATGGAGGAAAAATGTCATGACTTAGCCTACTTCTCAAACTGTTTACCAAGTTATAGGTAGCCTGAGTTACATGTTGATATTTTAATATCAAATTGGAGATTTGAATCTTGTGGTTTAAATAGGACCACGTCATTTTCTTTGGTGGTGTATATTGACCACAGGTTTCAGTTACAACAGTCATACACAAGTCTTAGTCCTGATTTCCCTTTGCCTCTCCTCTCGCCCCTTCAACTCTCCTCTCTCCCGTTCAGCTATCCTCTCCTCTGTCTAGATCTCCAGCCTGCAGTGAGGCATGTCTTTGACAGAGCCAGCAGAGTTACTGCTGATTAGGGACCAGTATGACTGTGCGTTGCCATGTCTGACCAGGGGTCTGGTGGCCTACCAGGCAGGACAGGGGCCACAGAGGGGTCTGGCAGCACCTTACCCTGTGCCTGGAGGTCCCTTCCCTGGGTTCACATCACCAGGGAGTCCCCTGGGACACGGCCAGGCAGCTACAGCAGAAGATGAGGGTCTGACCAACATCATCACCTGGCTAGCTAACATGGAGGCAGCAGGGGTGGGGACACAGGGCCAGAGAGGCCCAGCGCTGGTGGATCTCTCTGCCCAGTGCCTCTAACCCACCCTGAGGCCGTTGGTGTCGCCGGTGCTGCAGCCTGGTTCATCCAACCCCCTGCTCCATCTCACCCAGGGCTACCCCCACAGACAGCATCCCTGCCAGGGTTACAGGCACCACCTTGGACCCCTCCATGCACGACAGGGGGCCCAGGGGGTGGTGGGGATACCTCCACAGGCTGAGCAGGGGGAAAGTAGCTTCTGTTCATCCC
This sequence comes from Salvelinus namaycush, assembly GCF_016432855.1. NCBI lineage: Eukaryota > Metazoa > Chordata > Actinopteri > Salmoniformes > Salmonidae > Salvelinus > Salvelinus namaycush. The sequence goes on along the minus strand of NC_052318.1, from coordinate 2,638,318 downwards.
TTAGGGAGTGTCAATGCTGCTGTCTACCTCTGGGATCATCATATTTCCTGACACCATGGCTGGGATGCCCGGGTCCTACGTTGTGCTGTCCTCAGAACTGCTTGCAACAGACGGACACCTTTCAGGACCTCGTCTCACAACTAAAAGGTCACACAAACACTGCGTCCATTCTATACATTCCATTCCCTCCTAAACACTTCCTTGTCTCTCTGTGATATCAGAGAGAGTTCCTAACCTGTCAGTCATCCAACCACCCACCCAGTAACACACACTGGGTCTCAGTCATCCAATCAATAAAATGTATTTATAAAGCCCTTCTTGCATCAGCTGATGTCAAAAAGTGCTGTACAGAAACTCAGCCTAAAACCCCAAACAGCAAGCAATGCAGGTGTAGAAGCACGGTGGCTAGGAAAAACGCCCTAGAAAGGCCAGAACCTAGGAAGAAACCTAGAGAGGAACCAGGCTCTGATGGGTGGCCAGTCCTCTTCTGGCTGTGCCGGGTGGAGATTATAACAGAACATGGCCAAGATGTTCAAATGTTCATAGATGACCAGCAGGGTCAAATAATAATAATCACAGTGGTTGTAGAGGGTGCAACAGGTCAGCACCTCAGGAGTAAATGTCAGTTGGCTTTTCATAGCCGATCATTCAGAGTATCTCTACCGCTCCTGCTGTCTCTAGAGAGCTGAAAACAGCAGGTCTGGGACAGGTAGCACGTCCGGTGAACAGGTCAGGGTTCCATAGCCACAGGCAGAACAGTTGAAACTGGAGCAGCAGCACGGCCAGGTGGACTGGGGACAGCAAGGAGTCATCAGGCCAGGTAGTCCTGAGGCATGGTCCTAGGGCATCGGGTCCTCAGAGAGAAAGAGAGAAGGAAAGAAAGAAAGTAAGAAAGAAAGAAAAAGAGAGAATTAGAGAGAGCATACTTAAATTCACACAGGACACCGGATAAGACAGGAGAAGTACTCCAGATATAACAGACTGACCCTAGCCCCCTGACACATAAACTACTGCAGCATAAATACTGGAGGCAGAGACAGGAGGGGTCAGGAGACACTGTGGCCCCTCCGACGATACCCCCGGACAGGGCCAAACAGGCAGGATATAACCCCACCCACTTTGCCAAAGCACAGCCCCCACACCACTAGAGGGATATCTTCAACCACCAACTTACTACCCTGAGACAAGGGTATAGCCCACAAAGATCTCCCCCACGGCACGAACCCAAGGGGAGGCTCCAACCTGGACAGGAAGACCACGTCAGTGACTCAACTCACTCAAGTGACGCACCCCTCCTACGGACGGCATGGAAGAGCACCAGTAAGCCAGTGACTCAGCCCCTGTAATAAGGTTTGAGGCAGAGAATCCCAGTGGAGAGAGGGGAACCGGCCAGGCAGAGACAGCAAGGGCGGTTCGTTGCTCCAGTGCCTTTACGTTCACCTTCACACTCCTGGGCCAGACTACACTCAATCATAGGACCTACTGAAGAAATGAGTCTTCAATGAAGACTTAAAGGTCGAGACAGACTCTGCGTATCTCACATGGATAGGCATACCATTCCATAACAATTTAGCTCTATAGGAGAAAGCCCTGCCTCCAGCTGTTTGCTTAGAAATTCTAGGGACAGTAAGGAGGCCTGCGTCTTGTGACCGTAGCGTACGTGTAGGTATGTATGGCAGGACCAAATCGGGGGGAGATCGGTAGGAGCAAGCCCATGTAATGCTTTGTAGGTTAGCAGTAAAACCTTGAAGTCAGCCCTAGCCTCAACAGGAAGCCAGTGTAGAAAGGCTAGCACTGCAGTAATATGATCACATTATTTGGTTCTAGTCAGTGTTCTAGCAGCCGTGTTTAGCACTAACTGAAGTTTATTTAGTGCTTTATCCGGGTAGCCGGAAAGTAGAGCATTGCAGTAGTCTAACCTAGAAGTGACAAAAGCATGGATACATTTTTCAGCAAAATTTTGAGACATAAAGTTTCTGATTTTTGCAATGTTACGAAGATGGAAAAAAGCTGTCCTTGAAAAATTATTGATATGTTCGTCAAAAGAGAGTACAACCATCAAGAATAATTGTCAGATTAAACAGAAGATCTCTTTGTTTCTTGGGACCTAGAACAAGCATCTCTGTTTGTCCGAGTTTAAAAGTAGAACATTTGCGGCCATCCACTTCCTTATGTCTGAAACACAGGCTTCAAGGGAGGGCAATTTTGGGGCTTCTCCATGTTTCATCGAAATGTACAGCTGTGTATCGTCCGAATAGCAGTGAAAGTTAACATTATGTGTCTGAATGACATCACCAAGAGGTAAAATATATAGTGAAAGCAATAGTGGTCCTAAAACTGAACCTTGAGGAACACTGGAATTTGCAGTTGACTTGTCAGAGGACAAACCATCTACAGAGACAAACTGATATCTTTCAGACAGATAAGATCTAAACCAGGCCAGAACTTGTCCGTGTAGACCAATTTGGGTTTCCAATCTCTCCAAAAGAATGTGGTGATCGATGGTATCAAAAGCAGCACTAAGGTCTAGGAGCACGAGGACAGATGCAGAGCCTCGGTCTGACGCCATTAAAAGGTAATTTATCACCTTCTCAAGTGCAGTCTCAGTGCTATGATGGGGTCTAAAACCAGACTGAAGCATTTCCACCACCCACCCAGTAACACACACACTGTCTTAGTCAACCCCCACTCACAGTAACAGTACCATTACAACACTGTCTTAGTCAACCCCCACTCACAGTAACAGTACCATTACAACACTGTCTTAGTCAACCCCCACTCACAGTAACAGTACCATTACAACACTGTCTTAGTCAACCCCCACTCACAGTAACAGTACCATTACAACACTGTCTTAGTCAACCCCCACTCACAGTAACAGTACCATTACAGCACTGTCTTAGTCAACCCCCACTCACAGTAACAGTACCATTACAACACTGTCTTAGTCAACCCCCACTCACAGTAACAGTACCATTACAGCACTGTCTTAGTCAACCCCCACTCACAGTAACAGTACCATTACAGCACTGTCTTAGTCAACCCCCACTCACAGTAACAGTACCATTACAACACTGTCTTAGTCAACCCCCACTCACAGTAACAGTACCATTACAACACTGTCTTAGTCAACCCCCACTCACAGTAACAGTACCATTACAGCACTGTCTTAGTCAACCCCCACTCACAGTAACAGTACCATTACAGCACTGTCTTAGTCAACCCCCACTCACAGTAACAGTACCATTACAGCACTGTCTTAGTCAACCCCCACTCACAGTAACAGTACCATTACAGCACTGTCTTAGTCAACCCCCACTCACAGTAACAATACCATTACAGCACTGTCTTAGTCAACCCCCACTCACAGTAACAGTACCATTACAGCACTGTCTTAGTCAACCCCCACTCACAGTAACAGTACCATTACAACACTGTCTTAGTCAACCCCCACTCACAGTAACAGTACCATTACAACACTGTCTTAGTCAACCCCCACTCACAGTAACAGTACCATTACAACACTGTCTTAGTCAACCCCCACTCACAGTAACAGTACCATTACAACACTGTCTTAGTCAACCCCCACTCACAGTAACAGTACCATTACAACACTGTCTTAGTCAACCCCCACTCACAGTAACAGTACCATTACAACACTGTTTTAGTCAACCCCCACTCACAGTAACAGTACCATTACAACACTGTCTTAGTCAACCCCCACTCACAGTAACAGTACCATTACAGCACTGTCTTAGTCAACCCCCACTCACAGTAACAGTACCATTACAGCACTGTCTTAGTCAACCCCCACTCACAGTAACAGTACCATTACAACACTGTCTTAGTCAACCCCCACTCACAGTAACAGTACCATTACAACACTGTCTTAGTCAACCCCCACTCACAGTAACAGTACCATTACAACACTGTCTTAGTCAACCCCCACTCACAGTAACAGTACCATTACAACACTGTCTTAGTCAACCCCCACTCACAGTAACAGTACCATTACAACACTGTCTTAGTCAACCCCCACTCACAGTAACAGTACCATTACAACACTGTCTTAGTCAACCCCCACTCACAGTAACAGTACCACACTGTCTTAGTCAACCCCCACTCACAGTAACAGTACCATTACAACACTGTCTTAGTCAACCCCCACTCACAGTAACAGTACCACACTGTCTTAGTCAACCCCCACTCACAGTAACAGTACCATTACAGCACTGTCTTAGTCAACCCCCACTCACAGTAACAGTACCATTACAGCACTGTCTTAGTCAACCCCCACTCACAGTAACAGTACCATTACAACACTGTCTTAGTCAACCCCCACTCACAGTAACAGTACCATTACAACACTGTCTTAGTCAACCCCCACTCACAGTAACAGTACCATTACAGCACTGTCTTAGTCAACCCCCACTCACAGTAACAGTACCATTACAACACTGTCTTAGTCAACCCCCACTCACAGTAACAGTACCATTACAGCACTGTCTTAGTCAACCCCCACTCACAGTAACAGTACCATTACAACACTGTCTTAGTCAACCCCCACTCACAGTAACAGTACCATTACAACACTGTCTTAGTCAACCCCCACTCACAGTAACAGTACCATTACAACACTGTCTTAGTCAACCCCCACTCACAGTAACAGTACCATTACAGCACTGTCTTAGTCAACCCCCACTCACAGTAACAGTACCATTACAGCACTGTCTTAGTCAACCCCCACTCACAGTAACAGTACCATTACAGCACTGTCTTAGTCAACCCCCACTCACAGTAACAGTACCATTACAACACTGTCTTAGTCAACCCCCACTCACAGTAACAGTACCATTACAACACTGTCTTAGTCAACCCCCACTCACAGTACCATTACAACACTGTCTTAGTCAACCCCCACTCACAGTAACAGTACCATTACAACACTGTCTTAGTCAACCCCCACTCACAGTAACAGTACCATTACAGCACTGTCTTAGTCAACCCCCACTCACAGTAACAGTACCATTACAGCACTGTCTTAGTCAACCCCCACTCACAGTAACAGTACCATTACAGCACTGTCTTAGTCAACCCCCACTCACAGTAACAGTACCATTACAACACTGTCTTAGTCAACCCCCACTCACAGTAACAGTACCATTACAACACTGTCTTAGTCAACCCCCACTCACAGTAACAGTACCATTACAACACTGTCTTAGTCAACCCCCACTCACAGTAACAGTACCATTACAACACTGTCTTAGTCAACCCCCACTCACAGTAACAGTACCATTACAACACTGTCTTAGTCAACCCCCACTCACAGTAACAGTACCATTACAACACTGTCTTAGTCAACCCCCACTCACAGTAACAGTACCATTACAACACTGTCTTAGTCAACCCCCACTCACAGTAACAGTACCATTACAACACTGTCTTAGTCAACCCCCACTCACAGTAACAGTACCATTACAACACTGTCTTAGTCAACCCCCACTCACAGTAACAGTACCATTACAGCACTGTCTTAGTCAACCCCCACTCACAGTACCATTACAACACTGTCTTAGTCAACCCCCACTCACAGTAACAGTACCATTACAGCACTGTCTTAGTCAACCCCCACTCACAGTAACATTACAGCACTGTCTTAGTCAACCCCCACTCACAGTACCATTACAACACTGTCTTAGTCAACCCCCACTCACAGTACCATTACAGCACTGTCTTAGTCAACCCCCACTCACAGTACCATTACAGCACTGTCTTAGTCAACCCCCACTCACAGTAACAGTACCATTACAACACTGTCTTAGTCAACCCCCACTCACAGTAACAGTACCATTACAACACTGTCTTAGTCAACCCCCACTCACAGTAACAGTACCATTACAACACTGTCTTAGTCAACCCCCACTCACAGTAACAGTACCATTACAACACTGTCTTAGTCAACCCCCACTCACAGTAACAGTACCATTACAGCACTGTCTTAGTCAACCCCCACTCACAGTAACAGTACCATTACAACACTGTCTTAGTCAACCCCCACTCACAGTAACAGTACCATTACAACACTGTCTTAGTCAACCCCCACTCACAGTAACAGTACCATTACAACACTGTCTTAGTCAACCCCCACTCACAGTAACAGTACCATTACAACACTGTCTTAGTCAACCCCCACTCACAGTACCATTACAGCACTGTCTTAGTCAACCCCCACTCACAGTAACAGTACCATTACAACACTGTCTTAGTCAACCCCCACTCACAGTAACAGTACCATTACAGCACTGTCTTAGTCAACCCCCACTCACAGTAACAGTACCATTACAAAACTGTCTTAGTCAACCCCCACTCACAGTAACAGTACCATTACAACACTGTCTTAGTCAACCCCCACTCACAGTAACAGTACCATTACAACACTGTCTTAGTCAACCCCCACTCACAGTAACAGTACCATTACAACACTGTCTTAGTCAACCCCCACTCACAGTAACAGTACCATTACAACACTGTTTTAGTCAACCCCCACTCACAGTAACAGTACCATTACAGCACTGTCTTAGTCAACCCCCACTCACAGTAACAGTACCATTACAGCACTGTCTTAGTCAACCCCCACTCACAGTAACAGTACCATTACAACACTGTCTTAGTCAACCCCCACTCACAGTAACAGTACCATTACAACACTGTCTTAGTCAACCCCAACTCACAGTAACAGTACCATTACAACACTGTCTTAGTCAACCCCCACTCACAGTAACAGTACCATTACAACACTGTCTTAGTCAACCCCCACTCACAGTAACAGTACCATTACAACACTGTCTTAGTCAACCCCCACTCACAGTAACAGTACCATTACAACACTGTCTTAGTCAACCCCCACTCACAGTAACAGTACCATTACAACACTGTCTTAGTCAACCCCCACTCACAGTACCATTACAGCACTGTCTTAGTCAACCCCCACTCACAGTAACAGTACCATTACAACACTGTCTTAGTCAACCCCCACTCACAGTAACAGTACCATTACAGCACTGTCTTAGTCAACCCCCACTCACAGTAACAGTACCATTACAACACTGTCTTAGTCAACCCCCACTCACAGTAACAGTACCATTACAGCACTGTCTTAGTCAACCCCCACTCACAGTAACAGTACCATTACAACACTGTCTTAGTCAACCCCCACTCACAGTAACAGTACCATTACAACACTGTCTTAGTCAACCCCCACTCACAGTAACAGTACCATTACAACACTGTCTTAGTCAACCCCCACTCACAGTAACAGTACCATTACAACACTGTCTTAGTCAACCCCCACTCACAGTAACAGTACCATTACAACACTGTCTTAGTCAACCCCCACTCACAGTAACAGTACCATTACAACACTGTCTTAGTCAACCCCCACTCACAGTACCATTACAACACTGTCTTAGTCAACCCCCACTCACAGTAACAGTACCATTACAACACTGTCTTAGTCAACCCCCACTCACAGTAACAGTACCATTACAACACTGTCTTAGTCAACCCCCACTCACAGTAACAGTACCACACTGTCTTAGTCAACCCCCACTCACAGTAACAGTACCATTACAACACTGTCTTAGTCAACCCCCACTCACAGTAACAGTACCACACTGTCTTAGTCAACCCCCACTCACAGTAACAGTACCATTACAGCACTGTCTTAGTCAACCCCCACTCACAGTAACAGTACCATTACAGCACTGTCTTAGTCAACCCCCACTCACAGTAACAGTACCATTACAACACTGTCTTAGTCAACCCCCACTCACAGTAACAGTACCATTACAACACTGTCTTAGTCAACCCCCACTCACAGTAACAGTACCATTACAGCACTGTCTTAGTCAACCCCCACTCACAGTAACAGTACCATTACAACACTGTCTTAGTCAACCCCCACTCACAGTAACAGTACCATTACAGCACTGTCTTAGTCAACCCCCACTCACAGTAACAGTACCATTACAACACTGTCTTAGTCAACCCCCACTCACAGTAACAGTACCATTACAACACTGTCTTAGTCAACCCCCACTCACAGTAACAGTACCATTACAACACTGTCTTAGTCAACCCCCACTCACAGTAACAGTACCATTACAGCACTGTCTTAGTCAACCCCCACTCACAGTAACAGTACCATTACAGCACTGTCTTAGTCAACCCCCACTCACAGTAACAGTACCATTACAGCACTGTCTTAGTCAACCCCCACTCACAGTAACAGTACCATTACAACACTGTCTTAGTCAACCCCCACTCACAGTAACAGTACCATTACAACACTGTTTTAGTCAACCCCCACTCACAGTACCATTACAACACTGTCTTAGTCAACCCCCACTCACAGTAACAGTACCATTACAACACTGTCTTAGTCAACCCCCACTCACAGTAACAGTACCATTACAGCACTGTCTTAGTCAACCCCCACTCACAGTAACAGTACCATTACAGCACTGTCTTAGTCAACCCCCACTCACAGTAACAGTACCATTACAGCACTGTCTTAGTCAACCCCCACTCACAGTAACAGTACCATTACAACACTGTCTTAGTCAACCCCCACTCACAGTAACAGTACCATTACAACACTGTCTTAGTCAACCCCCACTCACAGTAACAGTACCATTACAACACTGTCTTAGTCAACCCCCACTCACAGTAACAGTACCATTACAACACTGTCTTAGTCAACCCCCACTCACAGTAACAGTACCATTACAACACTGTCTTAGTCAACCCCCACTCACAGTAACAGTACCATTACAACACTGTCTTAGTCAACCCCCACTCACAGTAACAGTACCATTACAACACTGTCTTAGTCAACCCCCACTCACAGTAACAGTACCATTACAACACTGTCTTAGTCAACCCCCACTCACAGTAACAGTACCATTACAACACTGTCTTAGTCAACCCCCACTCACAGTAACAGTACCATTACAGCACTGTCTTAGTCAACCCCCACTCACAGTACCATTACAACACTGTCTTAGTCAACCCCCACTCACAGTAACAGTACCATTACAGCACTGTCTTAGTCAACCCCCACTCACAGTACCATTACAGCACTGTCTTAGTCAACCCCCACTCACAGTACCATTACAACACTGTCTTAGTCAACCCCCACTCACAGTACCATTACAGCACTGTCTTAGTCAACCCCCACTCACAGTACCATTACAGCACTGTCTTAGTCAACCCCCACTCACAGTAACAGTACCATTACAACACTGTCTTAGTCAACCCCCACTCACAGTAACAGTACCATTACAACACTGTCTTAGTCAACCCCCACTCACAGTAACAGTACCATTACAACACTGTCTTAGTCAACCCCCACTCACAGTAACAGTACCATTACAACACTGTCTTAGTCAACCCCCACTCACAGTAACAGTACCATTACAGCACTGTCTTAGTCAACCCCCACTCACAGTAACAGTACCATTACAACACTGTCTTAGTCAACCCCCACTCACAGTAACAGTACCATTACAACACTGTCTTAGTCAACCCCCACTCACAGTAACAGTACCATTACAACACTGTCTTAGTCAACCCCCACTCACAGTAACAGTACCATTACAACACTGTCTTAGTCAACCCCCACTCACAGTACCATTACAGCACTGTCTTAGTCAACCCCCACTCACAGTAACAGTACCATTACAACACTGTCTTAGTCAACCCCCACTCACAGTAACAGTACCATTACAGCACTGTCTTAGTCAACCCCCACTCACAGTAACAGTACCATTACAAAACTGTCTTAGTCAACCCCCACTCACAGTAACAGTACCATTACAACACTGTCTTAGTCAACCCCCACTCACAGTAACAGTACCATTACAACACTGTCTTAGTCAACCCCCACTCACAGTAACAGTACCATTACAACACTGTCTTAGTCAACCCCCACTCACAGTAACAGTACCATTACAACACTGTTTTAGTCAACCCCCACTCACAGTAACAGTACCATTACAGCACTGTCTTAGTCAACCCCCACTCACAGTAACAGTACCATTACAGCACTGTCTTAGTCAACCCCCACTCACAGTAACAGTACCATTACAACACTGTCTTAGTCAACCCCCACTCACAGTAACAGTACCATTACAACACTGTCTTAGTCAACCCCAACTCACAGTAACAGTACCATTACAACACTGTCTTAGTCAACCCCCACTCACAGTAACAGTACCATTACAACACTGTCTTAGTCAACCCCCACTCACAGTAACAGTACCATTACAACACTGTCTTAGTCAACCCCCACTCACAGTAACAGTACCATTACAACACTGTCTTAGTCAACCCCCACTCACAGTAACAGTACCATTACAACACTGTCTTAGTCAACCCCCACTCACAGTACCATTACAGCACTGTCTTAGTCAACCCCCACTCACAGTAACAGTACCATTACAACACTGTCTTAGTCAACCCCCACTCACAGTAACAGTACCATTACAGCACTGTCTTAGTCAACCCCCACTCACAGTAACAGTACCATTACAACACTGTCTTAGTCAACCCCCACTCACAGTAACAGTACCATTACAGCACTGTCTTAGTCAACCCCCACTCACAGTAACAGTACCATTACAACACTGTCTTAGTCAACCCCCACTCACAGTAACAGTACCATTACAACACTGTCTTAGTCAACCCCCACTCACAGTAACAGTACCATTACAACACTGTCTTAGTCAACCCCCACTCACAGTAACAGTACCATTACAACACTGTCTTAGTCAACCCCCACTCACAGTAACAGTACCACACACTGTACTGGTGGTGAAGACTGTACACTACCTACAACACTGTACTGGTGGTGAAGACTGTACACTACCTACAACCCTGTACTGGTGGTGAAGACTGTACTGGTGGTGAAGACTGTACACTACCTACAACCCTGTACTGGTGGTGAAGACTGTACTGGTGGTGAAGACTGTACACTACCTACAACCCTGTACTGGTGGTGAAGACTGTACACTACCTACAACCCTGTACTGGTGGTGAAGACTGTACACTACCTACAACCCTGTACTGGTGGTGAAGACTGTACACTGACCTACAACACTGTACTGGTGGTGAAGACTGTACACTACCTACAACACTGTACTGGTGGTGAAGACTGTACACTACCTACAACACTGTACTGGTGGTGAAGACTGTACACTGACCTACAACCCTGTACTGGTGGTGAAGACTGTACACTACCTACAACCCTGTACTGGTGGTGAAGACTGTACACTGACCTACAACCCTGTACTGGTGGTGAAGACTGTACACTACCTACAACACTGTACTGGTGGTGAAGACTGTACACTACCTACAACACTGTACTGGTGGTGAAGACTGTACACTACCTACAACCCTGTACTGGTGGTGAAGACTGTACACTACCTACAACCCTGTACTGGTGGTGAAGACTGTACACTACCTACAACCCTGTACTGGTGGTGAAGACTGTACACTACCTACAACCCTGTACTGGTGGTGAAGACTGTACTGGTGGTGAAGACTGTACACTACCTACAACCCTGTACTGGTGGTGACTAGGGCTGGCTATAGTCCTTGGGGCAATGTCCTCAATGTCCCTCCACACAGGATTTAAAGGACAGAAATCCAACAGAACCCACCACATTAGCCATGTTAATGCACTCTTTGTTCACAAATTACTGTGAAGTCGTACACACGTTTTACAGTGTGTTTTTACTGTAACCAAAACCCTTTAACCAAAACCCTGTAACCAAAACCCTTTAACCAAAACCCTGTAACCAAAACCCTGTAATCAAAACCCTGTAACCAAAACCCTGTAACCAAAACCCTGTAACCAAAACCCTGTAATCAAAACCCTGTAACCAAAACCCTGTAACCAAAACCCTGTAATCAAAACCCTGTAACCAAAACCCTGTAATCAAAACCCTGTAACCAAAACCCTGTAACCAAAACCCTGTAACCAAAACCCTGTAACCAAAACCCTGTAACCAAAACCCTGTAACCAAAACCCTTTTGTGAACATGAGGACAACATGGCTACTGCATAAGTGTAAGTTTGGTTTGAATTCCGACCATGGCTCATCATCTAACCACCCGTAGAGTAGCAGGTATTGTAGGTGTCATGGATGGGACATGAAACCGGGTCCCCCCTGTCTAACCACCCATAGAGTAGCAGGTATTGTAGGTGTCATGGACGGGACATGAACCCAGGTCCCCCCTGTCTAACCACCCATAGAGTAGCAGGTATTGTAGGTGTCATGGACGGGTTATGAACCCGGGTCCCCCCTGTCTATCCACCCATAGAGTAGCAGGTATTGTAGGTGTCATGGATGGGACATGAACCCGGGTCCCCCCTATCCGACCACCCATAGAGTAGCAGGTATTGTAGGTGACATGGACGGGATATGAACCCAGGTCCCCCCAGTCTAACCACCCATAGAGTAGCAGGTACTGTAGGGGTCATTGACGGGATATGAACCCGGGTCCCCCATGGGACTCTTGTCCTCTACATTGTAACTCTGTGTTGTTGTCTGTTCACACTGCTACGCTTTATCTTGGCCAGGTCGCAGTTGTAAATGAGAACTTGTTCTCAACTTGCCTACCTGGTTATATAAAGGTGAAATTAAAAAAATATTAAAAATACATTGGCTTACAGGTGTAGTGTGTTTCTCTCTCACCACTTGAACATTTTGTTGTTATTGTGGGTGGAAACACACTGATCCTGCTCAGCTAGCTACTGTAGTCTACAGATCACTGGAATGTGTCCAGGCTGGATGGGGTGGCTCTAATGACATATACCGGTATAACTAGCTGGGCTGGGAATGATAACTGAAGTTTTACCTGGGCCCATAACCACATAGCGTCTCAGTAGGAGTGCTGATCTAGGATCAGGTCCCCCTGTATTATTCATTATGATTTAAAGGTCTAAACTGATCCTAGATTAGACCTAATCTAAGAAGCTTTATGCCAGGGATGGGCATCTCCTGATTGGTGTTGTACTCCCCCCCCCCCCCCCCCCCCCCAGCCCTCGCTAACACAACTGATTCAACTAATTGCATCCTAAACTGAAGATCATGATTCCTTGATTATTGGAGTCAGGTGTGTTAGCAAGAGGGCCGGGGGCAAAACAATGTGTCACCAATCAGGCCCCTGAGAACTGTAGTTGCCCATCCCTGGTTTATGGATCTGGATTGTTCTCCACACAGCCAGAGTCTCTGGATTATTCTCCACACAGCTAGAGTCTCTGGATTATTCTCTACTCAGCCAGAGTCTCTGGATTGTTCTCCACTCAGCCAGAGTCTCTGGATTGTTCTCCACTCAGCCAGAGTCTCTGGATTATTCTCCACTCAGCCACAGACAGTAGCCGTAGCGTCACACTTGCAACGTGCAACAGATTGGTTAGTGAAACGCATACTCAGTTCTCTGGCACCAAGCAACAGTTCCTATGGCACCAAGCAACCGTTCCTATGGCACCAAGCAACCGTTCCTATGGCAACAAGCAACAGTTCCTATGGCAACAAGCAACAGTTCCTATGGCAACAAGCAACAGTTCCTATCATAGGCCTACTGCTCCAAATGGCTTGAAATGTATAATTTACTTATGAAGCCTGCATTTGGAATTTGTTAAAACAAAGAGTTGTCTGTGTTTTGTAATCCTTTATTTTACCATGTTGTCCCTTTATCAAACCTCAACTATGAGAGGGAGTCTATGAGAGGAGGTCTAAGAGATGGAGTCTATGAGAGGAGGTCTATGAGATGGAGTCTATGAGAGGAGGTCTATGAGATGGAGTCTATGAGAGAGGGTCTATGAGATGGAGTCTATGAGAGGGAGTCTATGAGAGGAGGTCTATGAGATGGAGTCTATGAGAGAGGGTCTATGAGAGGAGGTCTATGAGAGGGAGTATATGAGAGGAGGTCTATGAGGGAGTCTATGAGAGGGAGTCTATGAGAGGGGGTCTATGAGAGGAGGTCTATGAGAGGAGGACTATGAGAGGAGGTCTATGAGAGGGGGTCTGTGAGAGGGGGTCTGTGAGAGGAGGTCTATGAGAGGGAGTCTATGAGAGGGGGTCTATGAGAGGGGGTCTGTGAGAGGGGGTTATATGAGAGGAGGTCTATGAGAGGAGGTCTATGAGAGGGGGTCTATGAGAGGGAGTCTATGAGAGGGGGTCTATGAGAGGAGGTCTATGAGAGGGAGTCTATGAGAGGGAGCGGGGGGCAGGACATGGGTGGGGCTGATAGAGCACACAGAAGCAAGCAGCCAAAGCAAGCAGCCAATCAGTACGCTGGGCCACAGGAAACGGAGCGGACAGGGTTGTCGTGACAACGCGAGGTCATACCTTATCCAGTACATGGCCGGGTGCTGGTAGAAGTCCAACGACCCAGAGCGCTGCAAACAGAAGCTGTGATCCAACTGGACAACAGAACACAGAAACCAGTAGCCTTTAAAACCAGTAGGACTTAAAGAGAAACCAGTAGCCTTTTAAACCAGTAGGACTTAAAGAGAAACCAGTAGCCTTTAAACCAGTAGGACTTAAAGAGAAACCAGTAGCCTTTAAAACCAGTAGGACTTAAAGAGAAACCAGTAGCCTTTTAAACCAGTAGGACTTACAGAGAAACCAGTATCCTTTAAACCAGTAGGATTCATAGAGAAACAAGTACAGTCAACCTTTAAAACCAGTAACATAGCGAAAGCCAGTACATTCAGAGAAACCAGGATTAAACCAGTAGGACTTATAGAGAAACCAGTAAAACATCTAACCTTTGCAGGTACAAACCAGTGGAAACATTTACAGTTAGATTTCTAAACCAGGAGTTCAACTCAGAGCCAGAGACAAAGCCAGTACAACTTAGTGGTGCCGTGTCAAAAAAAACAGACATGTCTGCATCAATCTTTCCTGGGCGGTGCTTACCGTAATGACAGACACCCCGGCGGTGGTGTCAGTAGCTTGAGGGCCGGTGTTGAAGTGCTTCTTTATCTTTCCTGCTACTGACAGCTCCTGTTCATTCTCTGACACACCGCCATCCTGCAGAGAGAGAGAGAGAGAGAGAGAGAGAGAGAGAGGGGAAGAGGAGAGTTGAGGAGAGGAAAGGAGAGGATAGGAAATAGAGGATAGGAGAGGAGAGGGAAGGAGAATAGGAAATGAGAGGAAATAGAGGAAATGAGAGGAAATAGAGGAGAGGAGAAGAGAAGAGAAGAGAAGAGAAGAGAAGAGAAGAGAAGAGAAGAGAAGAGAAGAGAAGAGAAGAGAAGAGAAGAGAAGAGAAGAGAAGAGGAGAGGAGAGGAGAGGAGAGGAGAGGAGAGGAGAGGAGAGGAGAGGAGAGGAGAAGAGAAGAGAAGAGAAGAGAAGAGAAGAGAAGAGAAGAGAAGAGAAGAGAAGAGAAGAGAAGAGAGGAGAGGAGAGGAGAGGAGAGGAGAGGAGAGGAGAGGAGAGGAGAGGAGAGGAGAGGAGAGGAGAGGAGAGGAGAGGAGAGGAGAAGAGAAGAGAAGAGAAGAGAAGAGAAGAGAAGAGAAGAGAAGAGAAGAGAAGAGAAGAGAAGAGAAGAGAAGAGAAGAGAAGAGAAGAGAAGAGAGGAGGGGAGAGGAGAGGAGAGGAGAGGAGAGGAGAGGAGAGGAGAGGAGAGGAGAGGAGAGGAGAGGAGAGGAGAGGAGAGGAGAGGAGAGGAGAGGAGAGGAGAGGAGAGGAGAGGAGAGGTGTAACATAGTGAGGATAGTGAGAAATATAATGTAGTTAATAATTGTATGTATTAGAATATCTATCACTGTCACTGTAATGCACTGAATACTTCCAGTGACATGTATTCACATACAGAATACTTCCAGTGACATGTATTCACACTGAATACTTCCAGTGACATGTATTCACACAGTGAATACTTCCAGTGACATGTATTCATACAGAATACTTCCAGTGACATGTATTCACATACAGAATACTTCCAGTGACATGTATTCACACTGAGTACTTCCAGTGACATGCATTCACACGGAATACTTCCAGTGACATGTATTCACACAAAGAATACTTCCAGTGACATGTATTCATACAGAATACTTCCAGTGACATGTATTCACACTGAGTACTTCCAGTGACATGTATTCACACACTGAATAGAACAATGACATGTATTTACACACGGAGTACTTTCAGTGACATGTATTTACACACGGAATACTTTCAGTGACATGTATTCACACTGAATACTTCCAGTGACATGTAATCACACTGAATACTTCCAGTGACATGTATTCACACTGAGTACTTCCAGTGACATGCATTCACACGGAATACTTCCAGTGACATGTATTCACACAGTGAATACTTCCAGTGACATGTATTCATACAGAATACTTCCAGTGACATGTATTCACACTGAGTACTTCCAGTGACATGTATTCACACACTGAATAGTTCCAATGACATGTATTTACACACGGAGTACTTTCAGTGACATGTATTTACACACGGAATACTTTCAGTGACATGTATTCACACTGAATACTTCCAGTGACATGTAATCACACTGAATACTTCCAGTGACATGTATTAACACACTGAATACTTCCAGTGGCATGTATTTACACACTGAATAATTTCAGTGACATGTATTCACACTGAATACTTCCAGTGACATGTATTCACACATTGAATACCTCCAGTGACATGTATTTACACACTGAATACTTCCAGTGACATGTATTAACACACTGAATACTTCCAGTGACATGTATTAACACACTGAATACTTCCAGTGACATGTATTAACACACTGAATACTTCCAGTGACATGTATTAACACACTGAATACTTCCAGTGACATGTATTAACACACTGAATACTTCCAGTGACATGTATTAACACACTGAATACTTCCAGTGACATGTATTAACACACTGAATACTTCCAGTGACATGTATTCACACACTGAATACCTCCAGTGACATGTATTTACACACTGAATACTTCCAGTGGCATGTATTAACACACTGAATACTTCCAGTGACATGTATTAACACACTGAATACTTCCAGTGACATGTATTTACACACTGAATACTTCCAGTGACATGTATTTACACACTGAATACCTCCAGTGACATGTATTAACACACTGAATACTTCCAGTGACATGTATTAACACACTGAATACTTCCAGTGACATGTATTAACACACTGAATACTTCCAGTGACATGTATTCACACTGAATACTTCCAGTGACATGTATTAACACACTGAATACTTCCAGTGGCATGTATTAACACACTGAATACTTCCAGTGGCATGTATTAACACACTGAATACTTCCAGTGGCATGTATTAACACACTGAATTCTTCCAGTGACATGTATTTACACACTGAATACTTCCAGTGACATGTATTCACACACTGAATACTTCCAGTGGCATGTATTTACACACTGAATACTTCCAGTGACATGTATTCAAACTGAATACTTCCAGTGACATGTATTCACACAACAGCAAAACATTTATGTTGCATGATTCAGTCATGTAGCTACTTTTGCCATAAAATGAATAACCTTTTGTCATTTCTAAAGGTAAGTTAGAGCCCCCCGAGTTATCTTTGGGGACTTTTACACAGTGGTGTAAAGTACTTAAATAAAAATACTTTAAAGTACTACTTAAGAAGTTTCTTTGGGTATCTGATTTTACTTTATTTTAGACAACTTTTACTTCACTACATTCCTAAAGAAAATACTGTACTTTTTACTCCATACATTTTCCCTGACACCCAAATGTACTCGTTACATTTTGACAGGAAAATGGTTGAATCCACACACTTCTCAAGAGAACATCCCTGGTCGTCCCTACTGCCTCTGATCTGGTGGACTCACTAAACAGAGAACATCCCTGGTCATCCCTACTGCCTCTGATCTGGAGAACTCACTAAACAGAGAACATCCCTGGTCATCCCTACTGCCTCTGATCTGGTGGACTCACTAAACAGAGAACATCCCTGGTCATCCCTACTGTCTCTGATCTGGTGGACTCACTAAACAGAGAACATCCCTGGTCGTCCCTACTGCCTCTGATCTGGAGGACTCACTAAACAGAGAACATCCCTGGTCATCCCTACTGCCTCTGATCTGGTGGACTCACTAAACAGAGAACATCCCTGGTCGTCCCTACTGCCTCTGATCTGGAGGACTCACTAAACAGAGAACATCCCTGGTCGTCCCTACTGCCTCTGATCTGGAGGACTCACTAAACAGAGAACATCCCTGGTCATCCCTACTGCCTCTGATCTGGTGGACTCACTAAACAGAGAACATCCCTGGTCGTCCCTACTGCCTCTGATCTGACGGACTCACTAAACACAAATTCTTTGTATGTAAATAATGTCTGAATGTTGTAGTGCCCCTGGCTATCTGTAAATAATTTAAAAAACAAGAAAATGGCGCCATCTGTTTTGCTTAATATATGGAATTTTTAATAATTTGCACTTTTACTTTTGATACTTAATTATATTTAAAACCAAATACTTTTACTCAAGTGCTATTTTACTGGGTGACTTTCACTTTCACTTGAGTCATTGTTGTGTGTGAATAAGAGCGTGTGAGTGAAGGAGTGTCGAGAGAAGTGGGTAAAAGAGATGAAGAAGAAGGATGTGAAGATACAGAGGAAAGGAGAGATGACTGCTCTCTCTCTCTCTCTCTCTCGCTCTCTCCCTCTCTCCCTCCCTCCCTCCCTCCCTCCCTCCCTCCCTCCCTCTCTCCCTCTCTTCTGTGTGAACGGGTGATTTCACTCACTTGTTCAGTTCAGAGAGAAAGCGGAGGGAGCCAGTGTGTGTGTGGTGTTAACAGGTAGAATATCTTTCCAACCCTTTCCGCGAGAGGCTACTGATTAAAAGGAGCTACAGTGCATTCAGGAAGTAGTCAGACCCTTTTCCCTTTTTCCACATTTTGTTACATTACAGCCTTATTTTAAATTGATTTTAAAATCCTCAGCATTCTACACACAATACCACTTAATGACATAGCAAAATGTTTTTAGAAATGATGGCACATTTATTACAAATAAAAAACATAAATACCTAATTTACATAAGTATTCAGACCCTTTGCTATGAGACTGGAAATTGAGCTCAGGTGCATCCTGTTTCAATTGACCATCCTTGAGATGTTTCTACAACTTGATTGGACATGATTTGGAAAGGTACACACCTGTCTATATACGATCCCATAGTTGACCGAGCATGTCAGAGCAAAAACCAAGCCATGAGGTTGAAGGAATTGTCCATAGGGCTCCAAGACAAGATTGTGTCGCGGCACAGTTCTGGGGAAGGGTATTCAATGGAATAAGTTTCGAACCGGCCAAACTGAGCAATCGGGGGAGAAGGGCCTTGGACAGGGAGGTGACCAAGAACCTGATTGTCACTGACAGAGCTCCAGAGTTCCTCTGAATGTCCTTGAGTGGCCCAGCCAGAGCCCGGACTTGAACCCGATCGAACATCTCTGGAGAGACCTGAAAATAGCTGTGCAGCGACGCTCCCCATCCAACCTGACAGAGCTTGAGAGGATCTGCAGAGAAGAATGGGAGAAACTCCCCAAATACAGGTGTGCCAAGCTTCACCCTAGAAGACACGAGGCTGAAATCGCTGCCAAAGATGTTTCAACAAAGTACTGAGTGATGGGTCTGAAAACTTATGTAAATGTGATATTTCTGTTTTTTTATTGTTAATACATTTGCAAAAACTTTTGAAAACATGTTTTTTCTTTGTCATTATAGGGTACACACACACACACACACACACACACACACACACACACACACACACACACACACACACACACACACACACACACACACACACACACACATTTGACTTACCAGTAGGTTTTCTGGTTTGACGTCTCTGTGTACGATGTTGAGGCTGTGGAGGTATGTGATGGCGTTGGCCAGGTTGTACACCATCCGACTGGCGTCTCTCTCTGTATATCTATTAGTGGACGTGATGGCATCAAACAGATCGCCCCCCGGTGGACAACACACACAATGACACGCAACAATATTAATACGGATGGTTTTGTTTGTGATTATTCAAAATGAACGTGTGTGAAGCAGTGTACTGAGAAGCAGAGGTGTCCTCAATTCTCACCCGACACACACACACACTACACATTCATCTACGCACACACTCTCTCTCTCTCTCTCTCTCACTCTCACTCACTCTCTCTCACTCTCACTCTCTCACTCTCTCTCACTCTCTCTCACCTGTCAGGGTCCCTGAGTGGACTAAGTGGAGCAGCAGCTTAAAATAGGGTCTACACACACACACACACACTCACACTCACACTCACACACACACACAGTCATTAAAATTAGAAAACTGTCAAGACTCCTCCTGTAACTGTCAAGGCTCCTCCTGTAACTGTCAAGGCTCCTCCTGTAACTGTCAAGACTCCTCCTGTAACTGTCAAGGCTCCTCCTGTAACTGTCAAGACTCCTCCTGTAACTGTCAAGACTCCTCCTGTAACTGTCAAGGCTCCTCCTGTAACTGTCAAGACTCCTCCTGTAACTGTCAAGGCTCCTCCTGTAACTGTCAAGACTCCTCCTGTAACTGTCAAGACTCCTCCTGTAACTGTCAAGACTCCTCCTGTAACTGTCAAGACTCCTCCTGTAACTGTCAAGGCTCCTCCTGTAACTGTCAAGGCTCCTCCTGTAACTGTCAAGGCTCCTCCTGTAACTGTCAAGGCTCCTCCTGTAACTGTCAAGACTCCTCCTGTAACTGTCAAGACTCCTCCTGTAACTGTCAAGACTCTTCCTGTAACTGTCAAGGCACCTCCTGTAACTGTCAAGACTCCTCCTGTAACTGTCAAGGCTCCTCCTGTAACTGTCAAGGCTCTTCCTGTAACTGTCAAGACTCCTCCTGTAACTGTCAAGGCTCCTCCTGTAACTGTCAAGGCTCCTCCTGTAACTGTCAAGGCTCTTCCTGTAACTGTCAAGACTCCTCCTGTAACTGTCAAGACTCCTCCTGTAACTGTCAAGGCTCCTCCTGTAACTGTCAAGACTCCTCCTGTAACTGTCAAGGCTCCTCCTGTAACTGTCAAGGCTCCTCCTGTAACTGTCAAGACTCCTCCTGTAACTGTCAAGGCTCCTCCTGTAACTGTCAAGGCTCCTCCTGTAACTGTCAAGACTCCTCCTGTAACTGTCAAGACTCCTCCTGTAACTGTCAAGGCTCCTCCTGTAACTGTCAAGGCTCCTCCTGTAACTGTCAAGGCTCCTCCTGTAACTGTCAAGACTCCTCCTGTAACTGTCAAGGCTCCTCCTGTAACTGTCAAGGCTCCTCCTGTAACTGTCAAGACTCCTCCTGTAACTGTCAAGACTCCTCCTGTAACTGTCAAGACTCTTCCTGTAACTGTCAAGGCACCTCCTGTAACTGTCAAGACTCCTCCTGTAACTGTCAAGGCTCCTCCTGTAACTGTCAAGGCTCTTCCTGTAACTGTCAAGACTCCTCCTGTAACTGTCAAGGCTCCTCCTGTAACTGTCAAGGCTCCTCCTGTAACTGTCAAGGCTCTTCCTGTAACTGTCAAGACTCCTCCTGTAACTGTCAAGACTCCTCCTGTAACTGTCAAGACTCCTCCTGTAACTGTCAAGGCTCCTCCTGTAACTGTCAAGACTCCTCCTGTAACTGTCAAGGCTCCTCCTGTAACTGTCAAGGCTCCTCCTGTAACTGTCAAGACTCCTCCTGTAACTGTCAAGGCTCCTCCTGTAACTGTCAAGGCTCCTCCTGTAACTGTCAAGACTCCTCCTGTAACTGTCAAGACTCCTCCTGTAACTGTCAAGGCTCCTCCTGTAACTGTCAAGACTCCTCCTGTAACTGTCAAGGCTCCTCCTGTAACTGTCAAGGCTCCTCCTGTAACTGTCAAGACTCCTCCTGTAACTGTCAAGACTCCTCCTGTAACTGTCAAGGCTCCTCCTGTAACTGTCAAGGCTCCTCCTGTAACTGTCAAGACTCCTCCTGTAACTGTCAAGACTCCTCCTGTAACTGGCAAGGCTCCTCCTGTAACTGTCAAGGCTCCTCCTGTAACTGTCAAGGCTCCTCCTGTAACTGTCAAGGCTACTCCTGTAACTGGCAAGGCTCCTCCTGTAACTGTCAAGACTCCTCCTGTAACTGTCAAGGCTCCTCCTGTAACTGTCAAGGCTCCTCCTGTAACTGTCAAGGCTCCTCCTGTAACTGGCAAGACTCCTCCTGTAACTGTCAAGGCTCCTCCTGTAACTGTCAAGGCTCCTCCTGTAACTGGCAAGACTCCTCCTGTAACTGTCAAGGCTCCTCCTGTAACTGTCAAGGCTACTCCTGTAACTGTCAAGACTCCTCCTTGAATTTGAACAACAGACTGGAGGCTGAGAACACATAATAGCCCCAGGTATAACACAGACACACCCCCCAGGTATAACACAGACACACCGCCCAGGTATAACCAAGACACACCCCCAGGTATAACACAGACACACACCCCCAGGTATAACACAGACACACACCGCAGGTATAACACAGACCCCCCCCCCCCAGGTATAACACAGACACACCCCCCAGGTATAACACAAACACCACCCCCCAGGTATAACACAGACACACCCCCCAGGTATAACACAAACACCACCCCCCAGGTATAACACAGACACACACCCCAGGTATAACAGAGACACACCCCTCAGGTATAACACAGACACACCCCCCAGGTATAACACAGACACACCCCCCAGGTATAACAGAGACACACACCCCAGGTATAACACATACTTCCCCCCCAGGTATAACACAGACACACCCCATAGGGCTGCGTACCTTGACCAGCTCCATGACCAGGTATAACACAGACACACCCCCCCAGGGCTGCGTACCTTGACCAGCTCCATGACCAGGTATAACACAGACACACCCCCCAGGTATAACACAGACACACCCCCCAGGGCTGCGTACCTTGACCAGCTCCATGAACAGGTATAACACAGACACACCCCCCCAGGGCTGCGTACCTTGACCAGCTCCATGACCAGGTATAACACAGACACACCCCCCAGGTATAACACAGACACACCCCCCCAGGGCTGCGTACCTTGACCAGCTCCATGACCAGGTATAACACAGACACACCCCCCAGGTATAACACAGACACACCCCCCAGGGCTGCGTACCTTGACCAGCTCCATGAACAGGTATAACACAGACACACCCCCCCAGGGCTGCGTACCTTGACCAGCTCCATGACCAGGTATAACACATACTTCCCCCCCAGGTATAACACAGACACACCCCATAGGGCTGCGTACCTTGACCAGCTCCATGACCAGGTATAACACAGACACACCCCCCCAGGGCTGCGTACCTTGACCAGCTCCATGACCAGGTATAACACAGACACACCCCCCAGGTATAACACAGACACACCCCCCAGGGCTGCGTACCTTGACCAGCTCCATGAACAGGTATAACACAGACACACCCCCCCAGAGCTGCGTACCTTGACCAGCTCCATGACCAGGTATAACACAGACACACCCCCCAGGTATAACACAGACACACCCCCCCAGGGCTGCGTACCTTGACCAGCTCCATGACCAGGTATAACACAGACACACCCCCCAGGTATAACACAGACACACCCCCCAGGGCTGCGTACCTTGACCAGCTCCATGACCAGCTCCATGACCAGGTATAACACAGACACACCCCCAGGTATAACAGACACACCCCCCAGGGCTGCGTACCTTGACCAGCTCCATGACCAGGTATAACACAGACACACCCCCCAGGTATAACAGACACACCCCCCAGGGCTGCGTACCTTGACCAGCTCCATGACCAGGTATAACACAGACACACCCCCCAGGTATAACAGACACACCCCCCCAGGGCTGCGTACCTTGACCAGCTCCATGACCAGGTATAACACAGACACACCCCCCAGGTATAATACAGACACACACCCCAGGGCTGCGTACCTTGACCAGCTCCATGACCAGGTATAACACAGACACACCCCCCAGGGCTGCGTACCTTGACCAGCTCCATGACCAGGTATAACACAGACACACCCCCCAGGGCTGCGTACCTTGACCAGCTCCATGACCAGGTATAACACAGACACACCCCCCAGGTATAACAGACACACCCCCCAGGGCTGCGTACCTTGACCAGCTCCATGACCAGGTAGAGCAGAGACACACCCCCCAGGGCTGCGTACCTTGACCAGCTCCATGACCAGGTATAACACAGACACACCCCCCAGGGCTGCGTACCTTGACCAGCTCCATGACCAGGTATAACACAGACACACCCCCCAGGGCTGCGTACCTTGACCAGCTCCATGACCAGGTATAACACAGACACACCCCCCAGGGCTGCATACCTTGACCTGCTCCTTGACCAGGTAGAGCAGATACACCCCCCAGGTAGAGCAGATACACCCCCCAGGGCTGCGTACCTTGACCAGCTCGCTGTACGTGTCCATCTCCTCAATCAGCAGGACAATGTTGGGGTGTTTCACCCTCCTCATTCTGGATCATATGCTCCTTTTGGAGGGAGGAGGAGGAGGATGAGGAGAGGAAGAGGACGAGAATGAGATGAGAGAGACCGTTAGAGACCAGCTACTGTACTTACTAACACAGCCAAACTAAATATTCATTCAGAAATATTCATTCTGAAAAATAAATCAATGTTTATATTAATGTAAACCTACAAAATAAATAATAAAACGTGGATGTGCCCTAGAAAATAGTCACCTCTCACCCCCTCTCCCTCTCCCCACACCCCCTGTTACCCCCTCTCCCCCTCCCCTCATCCCCTGTTACCCCCTCTCCCCCTCCCCTCATCCCCTGTTACCCCCTCTCCCCCTCCCCACACCCCCTGTTACCCCCTCTCCCCCTCCCCTCATCCCGTTACCCCCTCTCCCCCTCCCCTCATCCCCTCCCCTCATCCCCTGTTACCCCCTCTCCCCCTCCCCTCACCCCATCCCCGTTACCCCTCCCCTCATCCCCTCCCATCACCCCCTGTTACCCCCTCCTCCCCTCC
>NC_052318.1:2570700-2605700 GCF_016432855.1 Salvelinus namaycush | reverse complement strand
CCTTCGTTGTGTTTGGGCTGGTGACCAGCCTTCGTTGTGTTTTGGCTGGTGACCAGCCTTCGTTGTGTTTTGGCCGGTCACCAGCTGGTCGTTGTGTTTTGGCTGGTGACCGGCTTTCGTTGTGTTTTTCGATGTGTTTCTTTCAGCAGGGGAGATAGCTGTACTACCAGTGGACATGGCAGTATACTACTAAATGACTACAATGTAAATGTGTGTGTGGGTGCTGTTCTCTCCCTCAGCATTCACAGGATATCAAACCAGAGAGAGAGAGAGACCCCTACTAAAAATACAGCACACACTCTAGTCCCTACCCAGGAACGTACTGAACTCTACATAGCTCAATAATAACCTCAATATGACCGTCAGTCTGCTGGAGTGACGCTATGCGTTACAGAGGCTACAGGATACAGGAGAGAGCCGATGGAATATAATATACTGCCTTCCGTTGTGGGTTGTGGCAGCAAAGCAATCTTTATTTGCATGCAATTAGTGGAAGAGCTGCTCTGGCGTGCTGCATGAAACAGAGGCGTGCTTCACCCGCGCTGAAAGAGTGGCAGACCACTTCTCAGAGGGTCTGTACCTCTTCCTCCCCCATTCACAGACTGACTTCCCCGTAGCTCATAGCATGGCCCAGTTAAGAAGACTCCGGCACGACCTTAAGAAGACCCCGGCGCGACCTTAAGAAGACCCCGGCATGACCTTATAGAGCAGATGGTCTTTGAATGTATAATACACTGTTACTGACAGTGTTACTATACTGGAGAGGACAGGCGAGATGAGAGGAGAGGAGACGAGAGGAGACGAGAGGACAGGACAGGAGTGGAGACGAGAGGAGACGAGAGTCATCCTAATCAACTAATTGTCATGGTCAGAGCTAGACGGTATATATTTTAATACTACTTTTGACCAGGACCCAAGTGGGGCACTATGTTATTTAAAGGATTGAGTCATCTAGGGGATAGGGGGTTATTTTGGGACTCGGTCATCTTCCACTTGAGTTGCATGCTCTTGTTACAGTATATTCCAGTACAGTATTAGAGTCTAGTAGGGCTGGGGGTCAATTCCAATTAAATAATGTCAATTCAGGAAGTAAACTTTAAAGACAATTTAAACATTTTGAAAAAAGTGCATATATTTTCAATGACTTCTCAATGAACTGAGGGAGTAGAAGCTGTTTAGTTCAAAAGTGTACTGCCTTTAAATTGACCTCCTTTAAGTTGGAATTACCCCCAGCCCTGGTGTCTAGCTTTCAGCTTCAGTCAACATACCCTGTACAGTATCCATGGCTGCATATCACATGACCCCTTACTCCCTACATAGTGCACGACCTTTCACCACTATCTGGATATACAGCAAGTCTTTTTTTTATTTTATGTGTATCTATAGGTGATGAGTGGACATAAGTAGTGCACTATGTAGTGACTAGGATATAATTTGAGACACATCCACTGACAGTGAGAATACCAAAGGCAAAGGATACTCCATGATACAACGTTAAGAGAATACTGACCTATTATCTCTACAGAAAGGAACATTCATGGAAAAATATCAACAGAATTCCGTTACTACATCATTGGAATTTTAACATGGGCTCGAGTATTTCCAGACTTCCCGAAGCAGTAGCAGCGTGACAGGCCAAGGGTCGGAAACCTTCTGAGACTCTAAGGATTGTGGGATTTGGAGTTTGTGACTCTAGGCTGTAGACTGGGCCTTGTTCTTCTCCTGGGAACATAGAGGGAGTGTGTTATAGAGCGTAAGGGTAAATAGATAGGCATGTGTGTGTGTGTGTGTGTGTGTGTGTGTGTGTGTGTGTGTGTGTGTGTGTGTGTGTGTGTGTGTGTGTGTGTGTGTGTGTGTGTGAACGTCACCAGAAGTCCCTGCAATAATAGTAAACAAACAAATTATATTTCTAGGGGGTTTAAGGTTAAGGTTAGAATTAGAATTACTGTTAGGGTTAGAATTAGTTTTAGGTTTAGGAGCTAGGGTTAGGCTAAGAGTAAGGGATACGGTTAGTTCTAGGGTTAGGGAAAATAGGATTTTGAATGGGACTGAATTGTGTGTCCCCACAAGATTAGCTGTACAAGACTGTGTATGTGGTCTTACCCTGCTAGGTCTGAGGTCTGTAGCAGGGCTGGAAGGGGAGGGGCTGGGAGATTTCCCCGAGCAAGGAGTGGACAGGTGACTGGTTGGATTCCCGTTTACTAGTGAGAGAGACAGAGAGAGACAGAGAGAGACAGAGAGAGAGAGAGAGACAGAGAGAGACAGAGAGAGACAGAGAGACAGAGAGAGACAGAGAGAGACAGACAGACAAATGAGGTGGAAACTGAGCTGCACTTCCTAACCTCCTGCCCATTGTATGACCATATTAGAGACACATATTTCCCTCAGATTACACAGATGCACAAAGAATTAAAAAACAAACCCAATTTTGATAAACTCCCATATCTACTGGGTGAAATACCACAGTGTTCCATCACAGCAGCAAGATTTGTGACCTGTTGCCACAAGAAAAGGGCAACCAGTGAAGAACAAACACCATTGCAAATACAACCCATATTTATGCTTATTTATTTTCCCTTGTGTACTTTAACTATTTGCACATTGTTACAACACTGTATATATACATAATATGACATTTGAAATGTCTTTATTGTTTTGAAACTTCTGTATGTGTAATGTTACTGTACATTTTTATTGTTTATTTCACTTTTGTATGTTATCTACCTCACTTGCTTTGGCAATGTTAACACATGTTTCCCATGCCAATAAAGCCCCTTGAATTGAATTGAATTGAGAGACAGAGAAAAAACAGGGCACAGTGAGTGAATGAATAAAGTTCAACAGCAGTATTACCTAGAACCCAGTTATATTACTGTCTGTCTCAGAACAACAGCAGTATTACCTAGAACCCAGTTATATTACTGTCTGTCTCAGAACAACAGCAGTATTACCTAGAACCCAGTTATATTACTGTCTCAGAACAACAGCAGTATTACCTAGAACCCTGTTATATTACTGTCTCAGAACAACAGCAGTATTACCTAGAACCCTGTTACATTACTGTCTCAGAACAACAGCAGTATTACCTAGAACCCAGTTATATTACTGTCTGTCTCAGAACAACAGCAGTATTACCTAGAACCCTGTTATATTACTGTCTGTCTCAGAACAACAGCAGTATTACCTAGAACCCAGTTATATTACTGTCTGTCTCAGAACAACAGCAGTATTACCTAGAACCCTGTTATATTACTGTCTCAGAACAACAGCAGTATTACCTAGAACCCTATTATATTACTGTCTCAGAACAACAGCAGTATTACCTAGAACCCAGTTATATTACTGTCTGTCTCAGAACAGCAGTATTACCTAGAACCCTGTTATATTACTGTCTCAGAACAACAGCAGTATTACCTAGAACCCAGTTATATTACTGTCTGTCTCAGAACAACAGCAGTATTACCTAGAACCCAGTTATATTACTGTCTGTCTCAGAACAACAGCAGTATTACCTAGAACCCAGTTATATTACTGTCTCAGAACAACAGCAGTATTACCTAGAACCCTATTATATTACTGTCTCAGAACAACAGCAGTATTACCTAGAACCCAGTTATATTACTGTCTGTCTCAGAACAGCAGTATTACCTAGAACCCTGTTATATTACTGTCTCAGAACAACAGCAGTATTACCTAGAACCCAGTTATATTACTGTCTGTCTCAGAACAACAGCAGTATTACCTAGAACCCAGTTATATTACTGTCTCAGAACAACAGCAGTATTACCTAGAACCCTGTTATATTACTGTCTCAGAACAACAGCAGTATTACCTAGAACCCTGTTACATTACTGTCTCAGAACAACAGCAGGATTACCTAGAACCCAGTAATATTACTGTCTGTCTCAGAACAACAGCAGTATTACCTAGAACCCTGTTATATTACTGTCTGTCTCAGAACAACAGCAGTATTACCTAGAACCCTGTTATATTACTGTCTGTCTCAGAACAACAGCAGTATTACCTAGAACCCAGTTATATTACTGTCTGTCTCAGAACAACAGCAGTATTACCTAGAACCCAGTTATATTACTGTCTGTCTCAGAAAAACAGCAGTATTACCTAGAACCCTGTTATATTACTGTCTCAGAACAACAGCAGTATTACCTAGAACCCTATTATATTACTGTCTCAGAACAACAGCAGTATTACCTAGAACCCAGTTATATTACTGTCTGTCTCAGAACAGCAGTATTACCTAGAACCCTGTTATATTACTGTCTCAGAACAACAGCAGTATTACCTAGAACCCAGTTATATTACTGTCTGTCTCAGAACAACAGCAGTATTACCTAGAACCCTGTTATATTACTGTTTTAGAACAGCAGTATTACCTAGAACCCAGTTATATTACTGTCTGTCTCAGAACAACAGCAGTATTACCTAGAACCCTGTTATATTACTGTTACGCACGCCTCTGAGAAGAGGGAACGCAACTCCCTGCTGCAACTCAACTCCCTGTGAAGTGTAAGAGGTATGGACTGTAGGCGTGAGTAAGGACGACAAAGGCAGATTTTACCGTTACTAGGATTTATTTCCTTAATGTAATATGGGGAAAAGGGGCTGGACGGAACCAAAGCAAAGAAAGTAAATATCAAAACTTCCCCCTTTCCTATCTAACCTGCCTACCCACCACTTACCTATCTTAGCACTACCTGGTGCCCTAACCAAAATACAGGGGGTGGTCCGCCCAGGTCTTACCTAGTGTGCCTAGACAGTGAATATACTACGGGTATATGTATGCCCGCGGGCCTCTTGCCTAAGCACTCCCAAAGTGCCTTCTCCTTCCCCCCTGGGAACAAATGAAACAGAACAATTATTAACAAACAATTTCAATAATCAAAACAGTGCGTCCTATAACACATAAGACATAACCAATCAGCTCCCTCAGCAACAACTTATATAGTACATACCAAATCTCTGAGAAACAACCAACACTTTATCACAATCAAATTCTCAAGCAAGGATCTCTCTCTCTCCAATCTTTCCAAAATCTTCTCTCTCTAATGATTTCTCTCCCTCCACAAAAAGATCCCTTTTCCTGAACAGAACACTGGCTTTTATATTCCTCAGGTGGCAAAGGTAATTAGTGTCAGCTGCTTCTTGACGAGGGGGCGTGGTCAGCTCTCCAATTATCAATTAGCCATGGAGAACTCAGGAAGCTATCTCCTGAAACACACACTCAAATACATACCACAACACAGAAAACTGGGGAACGTAACAATTACTGTCTAAGAACAACAGCAGTATTACCTAGAACCCTGTTATATTACTGTCTCAGAACAACAGCAGTATTACCTAAAACCCAGTTATATTACTGTCTGTCTCAGAACAACAGCAGTATTACCTAGAACCCAGTTATATTACTGTCTGTCTCAGAACAACAGCAGTATTACCTAGAACCCTGTTATATTACTGTCTCAGAACAACAGCAGTATTACCTAGAACCCTGTTATATTACTGTCTCAGAACAACAGCAGTATTACCTAGAACCCTGTTATATTACTGTCTCAGAACAACAGCAGTATTACCTAGAACCCAGTTATATTACTGTTTTAGAACAACAGCAGTATTACCTAGAACCCAGTTATATTACTGTTTTAGAACAACAGCAGTATTACCTAGAACCCAGTTATATTACTGTCTGTCTCAGAACAACAGCAGTATTACCTAGAACCCTGTTATATTACTGTCTGTCTCAGAACAACAGCAGTATTACCTAGAACCCAGTTATATTACTGTCTGTCTCAGAACAACAGCAGTATTACCTAGAACCCTGTTATATTACTGTCTGTCTCAGAACAACAGCAGTATTACCTAGAACCCTGTTATATTACTGTCTCAGAACAACAGCAGTATTACCTAGAACCCTGTTACATTACTGTCTCAGAACAACAGCAGTATTACCTAGAACCCAGTTATATTACTGTCTGTCTCAGAACAACAGTGTATTACCTAGAACCCAGTTATAATACGGTCTGTCTCAGAACAACAGCAGTTTGACCTAGAACCCTGTTATATTACTCTCTGTCTCAGAACAACAGCAGTATTACCTAGAACCCAGTTATATTACTGTCTCAGAACAACATCGGTATTACCTAGAACCCTGTTATATTACTGTCTGTCTCAGAATAACAGCGGTATTACCTAGAACCCTGTTATATTACTGTCTGTCTCAGAATAGCAGTTTGACCTAGAACCCTGTTAGATTACTGTCTGTCTCAGAACAACAGTGGTATTACCTAGAACCCAGTTATATTACTGTCTGTCTCAGAACAACAGCAGTATTACCTAGAACCCTGTTATATTAATGTCTCAGAACAACAGCGGAAATACCTAGAACAGGGTTTCTCAAACTCGGTCCTGGGCCCCACGGTTGCACGTTTAGTTTTTTTGCCCTAGCACTACACAGCTGGTTCAAATAATCAAAGCTTGACGATGAGTTGGTTATTTGAACCAGCTGTGTAGTTCAAGGGTAAAAACCAAAACGTGCAACCGGGGGGCCCAGGACCGAGTTTGAGAAACCCTGTTCTAGAACACTGTACTATTACTCAGAACAAATAACACAATCTCCCTCCACGTCCATAGAAATGAGAAGGGAAGGAGGAGAGCTGGGTGGACGAGAAAGGGATGAGGAGGAGGAGGAAGAAGAGGAATATAAACCCATGTTTTTCAATGCAGGTACACTCTTAGAAAAAAAGGTGCTAAGTAGAACCATACAGGGTCGGTCAGTAGAACCACACAGGGTCAGTCAGTAGAACCATACAGGGTCGGTCAGTAGAACCATACAGGGTCGGTCAGTAGAACCATACAGGGTCGGTCAGTAGAACCATACAGGGTCAGTCAGTAGAACCATACAGGGTCGGTCAGTAGAACCATACAGGGTCGGTCAGTAGAACCACACAGGGTCAGTCAGTAGAACCATACAGGGTCGGTCAGTAGAACCATACAGGGTCGGTCAGTAGAACCATACAGGGTCGGTCAGTAGAACCATACAGGGTCAGTCAGTAGAACCATACAGGGTCGGTCAGTAGAACCATACAGGGTCGGTCAGTAGAACCATACAGGGTCGGTCAGTAGAACAATACAGGGTCGGTCAGTAGAACCACACAGGGTCGGTCAGTAGAACCACACAGGGTCGGTCAGTAGAACCACACAGGGTCGGTCAGGGTCGGTCAGTAGAACCATACAGGGTCGGTCAGTAGAACCAGACAGGGTCGGTCAGTAGAACCAGACAGGGTCGGTCAGTAGAACCATACAGGGCCGGTCAGGGTCGGTCAGTAGAACCATACAGGGTCGGTCAGTAGAACCACACAGGGTCGGCCAGTAGAACCACACAGGGTCGGTCAGTAGAACCATACAGGGTCGGTCAGTAGAACCACACAGGGTCGGTCAGTAGAACCACACAGGGTCGGTCAGGGTCGGTCAGTAGAACCATACAGGGTCGGTCAGTAGAACCATACAGGGTCAGTCAGTAGAACCACACAGGGTCGGTCAGTAGAACCATACAGGGTCGGTCAGTAGAACCATACAGGGTCGGTCAGTAGAACCATACAGGGTCGGTCAGTAGAACCATACAGGGTCGGTCAGTAGAACCACACAGGGTCGGTCAGTAGAACCATACAGGGTCAGTCAGTAGAACCATACAGGGTCGGTCAGTAGAACCATACAGGGTCGGTCAGTAGAACCATACAGGGTCGGTCAGTAGAACCATACAGGGTCGGTCAGTAGAACCATACAGGGTCGGTCAGTAGAACCATACAGGGTCGGTCAGTAGAACCACACAGGGTCGGTCAGTAGAACCATACAGGGTCAGTCAGTAGAACCATACAGGGTCGGTCAGTAGAACCATACAGGGTCGGTCAGTAGAACCATACAGGGTCGGTCAGTAGAACCACACAGGGTCGGTCAGTAGAACCATACAGGGTCAGTAAGTAGAACCATACAGGGTCGGTCAGTAGAACCATACAGGGTTGGTCAGTAGAACCACACAGGGTCGGTTAGTAGAACCATACAGGGTCGGTCAGTAGAACCACACAGGGTCGGTCAGTAGAACAATACAGGGTCGGTCAGTAGAACCATACAGGGTCGGTCAGTAGAACCATACAGGGTCGGTTAGTAGAACCATACAGGGTCGGTCAGTAGAACCACACAGGGTCGGTCAGTAGAACCACACAGGGTCGGTCAGTAGAACAATACAGGGTCGGTCAGTAGAACCATACAGGGTCGGTCAGTAGAACCATACAGGGTCGGTTAGTAGAACCATACAGGGTCGGTCAGTAGAACCATACAGGGTCGGTTAGTAGAACCACACAGGGTCGGTCAGTAGAACCACACAGGGTCGGTCAGTAGAACCACACAGGGTCGGTCAGTAGAACCATGCAGGGTCGGTCAGTAGAACCACACAGGGTCGGTCAGTAGAACCACACAGGGTCGGTCAGTAGAACAATACAGGGTCGGTCAGTAGAACCATACAGGGTCGGTTAGTAGAACCATACAGGGTCGGTCAGTAGAACCATACAGGGTCGGTCAGTAGAACCACACAGGGTCGGTCAGTAGAACCATACAGGGTCGGTCAGGGTCGGTCAGTAGAACCACACAGGGTCGGTCAGTAGAACCATACAGGGTCGGTCAGTAGAACCATACAGGGTCGGTCAGTAGAACCATACAGGGTCGGCCAGTAGAACCATACAGGGTCGGTCAGTATAACCATACAGGGTCGGTCAGTAGAACCATACAGGGTCGGTCAGTAGAACCACACAGGGTCGGTCAGTAGAACCACACAGGGTCGGTCAGGGTCGGTCAGTAGAACCATACAGGGTCGGTCAGTAGAACCACACAGGGTCGGTCAGTAGAACCATACAGGGCCGGTCAGGGTAGGTCAGTAGAACCACACAGGGTCGGTCAGTAGAACCATACAGGGCCGGTCAGGGTAGGTCAGTAGAACCACACAGGGTCGGTCAGTAGAACCATACAGGGTCGGTCAGGGTCGGTCAGTAGAACCATACAGGGTCGGTCAGTATAACCATACAGGGTCGGTCAGTAGAACCATACAGGTTCGGTCAGTAGAACCATACAGGGTCGGTCAGTAGAACCATACAGGGTCGGTCAGTAGAACCATACAGGGTCGGTCAGTAGAACCATACAGGGTCGGTTAGTAGAACCATACAGGGTCGGTTAGTAGAACCATACAGGGTCGGTCAGTAGAACCATACAGGGTTGGTCAGTAGAACCACACAGGGTCGGTCAGTAGAACCATACAGGGTCGGTCAGTAGAACCATACAGGGCCGGTCAGGGTAGGTCAGTAGAACCACACAGGGTCGGTCAGTAGAACCATACAGGGCCGGTCAGGGTAGGTCAGTAGAACCACACAGGGTCGGTCAGTAGAACCATACAGGGTCGGTCAGGGTCGGTCAGTAGAACCATACAGGGTCGGTCAGTATAACCATACAGGGTCGGTCAGTAGAACCATACAGGGTCGGTCAGTAGAACCATACAGGGTCGGTCAGTAGAACCATACAGGGTCGGTTAGTAGAACCATACAGGGTCGGTCAGTAGAACCATACAGGGTCGGTCAGTAGAACCATACAGGGTCGGTCAGTAGAACCATACAGGGTCGGTCAGTAGAACCATACAGGGTCGGTTAGTAGAACCATACAGGGTCGGTCAGTAGAACCATACAGGGTTGGTCAGTAGAACCACACAGGGTCGGTCAGTAGAACCACACAGGGTTGGTCAGTAGAACCACACAGGGTCGGTCAGTAGAACCATACAGGGTTCTTCGGTTTGTCCCCATAGGGGAACCATTTTTGGTGCAGAGGGTCTACTTAGAACCCTCATTGAAGGGTTCTTCATAGAACCCCCTGTAAATGGGTCTACCTAGAACCCTCTATGAACAGTTCCACCAGCCTTTTTAGCCTTTAAAATTGTATTATTTATGATAATATAAATCTTTTAAGGTTTTTATTGGAGGACCTAGTTATACCCTAACACAGTGGTGTTAGGAAACTTCTGGTTTACAGGCCACATCCGGCCTGGGAGTCAAATTTTGCTGGCTTGTGAAGAGATGTGTTGCAATCCAGCTAGAATTACAATATCCAACAAGTGGAATTGTTAACCACCTGCATTCAAAATGACTGCCAGGGTTTTAAAAAATGTAATACTGAGACAGGCTCAATCATATAAACTGGAACAACCATTTCAGTAACGGGTGCTATAAATCCAACCGATTGGATTAGGTTAGAAAATTGTGTGTTATTTATCTTTGTGCGAGACGTGCTTTGATAATGCAACCTATGGATTACAGAATAAAGTTAGATATTTTCACGCGAGACAGGAGTCAGGATTTTGCGTTTCAGTGGGATCGGAAGGACAGAAAAACAACCGAGGTATGTGACTCAATAGATACACAACACACTTGATTTAGACTACATTATTGCATGCTGAATGTTTTTTGATTAGTGATCTGTGTGAGCAAACAAATAAATGAGCTACCTCTTCAGCCAGAGATCAATTAACCTTAATAGACCAAATCACATTGATTGATTATCAGACAAGCTTTTGATGGGGAGTACAATAGGACAGGCTGCTACAACATCCACTTCCATAACAAAGATCTGACATTGATTTATCTGGATGAGTCACCGCACGCTTGTCTTAAAACCTGTTGAGGATAGAGGGCGCTATTTTCACTTTAGGGAAAAATCGTGCCCAATTTAAACGGCCTCGTACTCTATTCTTGCTCGTACAATATGCATATTATTATTACTATTGGATAGAAAACACTCTCAAGTTTATAAAACCGTTTGAATTATATCTGTGAGTAAAACAGAACTCATTTTGCAGCAAACTTCCTGTCAGAAAGTGAAAAATCTGAAATCGAGGCTCTGTTCCAGGGCCTCCCTATTAATTTG
This sequence comes from Salvelinus namaycush, assembly GCF_016432855.1. Lineage (NCBI taxonomy): Eukaryota > Metazoa > Chordata > Actinopteri > Salmoniformes > Salmonidae > Salvelinus > Salvelinus namaycush. The sequence continues at coordinate 2,594,726 of NC_052318.1, read as the reverse complement.
CTTGAAATCTATTAGTATACATGCACTTCATACGCCTTCCAATAGATGTCAATAGGCTGTGAGAGGTGAAATGGAGTGTATAGGTATTTCTATGGTGAAAAGAGGCCTCTTGGAATGACAGGACCCCAATTTCCTCTGTTCAGGATGACGCGGGATGGACATCAGCTTTGGCTTCTGAAAAGCTTTCCCTATAGACGTGTAATATCTCCGGCTTTGATTTTATTTGATAAATGTGACAATATCATCGTAAAGTATGTTTTTTCAATATAGTTTAATCAGATTATTGAATTTTTTTCGGGAGTTTTGGCGTGTTCCGTTCACTGCGTTTGTTCACGAAGGAGAGCTTAGCGGCACTTGGCTAGTTTTGCTTGCTAATTCGCGAGGGAAAAAGGCCATTCTAAAACCAAACAACGATTGTTCTGGACAAAGGACCACTTGTACAACATTCTGATGGAAGATCATCAAAAGTAGGACCCATTTATCATATATCTGTCGAAAATTGTTTACTATTAGTTTGCGCCCAGATTTTGGGCGCTCTCTCGCCATAACGTAAGCTGGATGTCATACTGAAGTTATTTTTAGAATTCTAACACGGCGATTGCATTAAGAACTAGTGTATCTATCATTTCCTATACAACATGTATTTTTTAGTAAAGTTTATGAATAGTTATTTGGTCAGAATAGGTGAGTGTCAGAAATAGATCCGGACATTCTGGGAAAAAGATGCTACATGTTCACAATGTATAACCACGGAATTCAGCTCTAAATATGCACATTTTCGAACAAACCATATATGTATTGTGTAATATGATGTTATAGGACTGTCATCTGATGGAGTTTGAGAAGGTTAGTGAAAAAATGTATATCTTTTGCTGGTTTATTCGCTATGCTAACGTGCCTAACGAATCAATGCTGTTGTGTGGTTGGCTATTGTAGTAAGCTAATATAATGCTATATTGTGTTTTCGCTGTAAAACACTTAAAGAATCGGAAATATTGGCTGGATTCACAAGATGTTTGTCTTTCATTTGCTGTACACCATGTATTTTTCATAAATGTTTTATGATGAGTATTTAGGTATTTCAATTTGGTCTCTGTAATTACTCTGGCTGCTTCGGTGCTATTTCCGATTGTAGCTGCAATGTAAAACTATGATTTATACCTCAAATATGCACATTTTTCGAACAAAACATAGATTTATTGAATAACATGTTATAAGACTGTCATCTGATGAAGTTGTTTCTTGGTTAGTTTGGTTGGTTCTTGGTTAGTTTGGTTGGTTTTGTGCATGCTACCTGTGCTGTGAAAAATGTCTGTGCTTTTTGTATTTGGTGGTGAGCTAACATAAATATACGTGGTGTTTTCGCTGTAAAACATTTTAAAAATCGGACATGTTGGCTGGATTCACAAGATGTTTATCTTTCATTTGCTGTATTGGACTTGTTAATGTGTGAAAGTTAAATATTTAAAAAATATATTTTTTGAATTTCGCGCTCTGCCTTTTCAGTGGAATGTGGGAGGAGTGGCGCTAGAGGAACCCCTGTCCTAGACAGGTTAATAAAGCAGCGAGATGGCGATGTCCAAATCAACAGGATGCTGACATTATAATCCAGGAGAGCACACACGACTAGCGCTTTCATTTAGCATAACCGCTGTATATGACTCTGGGAGTTTCACTATAAGCAAAAATGTGATACAAGCCTTCAATTGCATTAGCCAACTTTATTCCCTTATTTTCATCATTATGTTGATCGTAACTAAGGTGAGTTTTCCTTTCTCTGAGCTTTTTCTAGCACAAATGGCTGTTTCCTCGTCTCCTCGCTCCGCTGCTGCTGGGCCCAATGTCTGTTTCCTCGTCTCCTCGCTCCGCTGCTGCTGGGCCCAATGGCTGTTTCCTCGTCTCCTCGCTCCGCTGCTGCTGGGGCCAATGGCTGTTTCCTCGTCTCCTCACTCCTCTGCTGCTGGCTGTTTCCTCGTCTCCTCACTCCGCTGCTGCTGGGACCAATGGCTGTTTCCTCGTCTCCTCACTCCGCTGCTGCTGGGACCAATGGCTGTTTCCTCGTCTCCTCACTCCTCTGCTGCTGGGACCAATGGCTGTTTCCTCGTCTCCTCACTCCGCTGCTGCTGGGCCCAATGGCTGTTTCCTCATCTCCTAACTCTGCTGCTGCTGGGCCCAATGGCTGTTTCCTCGTCTCCTAACTCTGCTGCTGCTGGGCCCAATGGCTGTTTCCTCGTCTCCTAACTCTGCTGCTGCTGGGCCCAATGGCTGTTTCCTCGTCTCCTAACTCTGCTGCTGCTGGGCCCAGTGGCTGTTTCCTCGTCTCCTAACTCTGCTGCTGCTGGGCCCAGTGGCTGTTTCCTCGTCTCCTAACTCTGCTGCTGCTGGGCCCAGTGGCTGTTTCCTCGTCTCCTAACTCTGCTGCTGCTGGGCCCAGTGGCTGTTTCCTCGTCTCCTAACTCTGCTGCTGCTGGGCCCAGTGGCTGTTTCCTCGTCTCCTAACTCTGCTGCTGCTGGGCCCAGTGGCTGTTTCCTCGTCTCCTAACTCTGCTGCTGCTGGGCCCAATGGCTGTTTCCTCGTCTCCTAACTCTGCTGCTGCTGGGCCCAGTGGCTGTTTCCTCGTCTCCTAACTCTGCTGCCTCCCCCCCTCCGCCACGTTGTTCTAAACACCTTTTTTAAATCAATATAAAGCCTCTCATTTTAATACACCAATGGTATTGTCTTATTCTCTTACCTAATTTAAATAAGTACCACCTTGCTCACAGAAGGGCGTGTTTTAATTGCCTAGGTAATACTACAGTAAATACTACATTCACGTCTGTAAGAACACTACAGTAAATACTACAGTAAATACTACAGTAAATACTACAGTAAATACTACAGTCATGTCTGTAAGAACACTACAGTAAATACTACAGTAAATACTACAGTAAATACTACAGTAAATACTACAGTCATGTCTGTAAGAACACTACAGTAAATACTACAGTAAATACTACAGTAAATACTACAGTCATGTCTGTAAGAACAGTACAGTAAATACTACAGTAAACACTACAGTAAATACTACAGTAAATGCTACAGTCATGTCTGTAAGAACACTACAGTAAATACTACAGTAAACACTACAGTAAATACTACAGTCATGTCTGTAAGAACACTAGAGTAAATACTACAGTAAATACTACAGTCATGTCTGTAAGAACACTACAGTAAATACTACAGTAAACACTACAGTAAATACTACAGTAAATACTACAGTCATGTCTGTAAGAACACTACAGTAAATACTACAGTAAATACTACAGTCATGTCTGTAAGAACACTACAGTAAATACTACAGTAAATACTACAGTAAATACTACAGTAAATACTACAGTAAATACTACAGTCATGTCTGTAAGAACACTACAGTAAATACTACAGTAAATACTACAGTAAATACTACAGTCATGTCTGTAAGAACAGTACAGTAAATACTACAGTAAACACTACAGTAAATACTACAGTAAATACTACAGTCATGTCTGTAAGAACACTACAGTAAATACTACAGTAAACACTACAGTAAATACTACAGTAAATACTACATTCATGTCTGTAAGAACACTAGAGTAAATACTACAGTAAATACTACAGTCATGTCTGTAAGAACACTACAGTAAATACTACAGTAAACACTACAGTAAATACTACAGTAAATACTACAGTCATGTCTGTAAGAACACTACAGTAAATACTACAGTAAATACTACAGTCATGTCTGTAAGAACACTACAGTAAATACTACAGTAAATACTACAGTAAATACTACAGTAAATACTACAGTCATGTCTGTAAGAACACTACAGTAAATACTACAGTAAATACTACAGTAAATACTACAGTAAACACTACAGTAAATACTACAGTAAACACTACAGTAAATACTACAGTAAATACTACAGTAAACACTACAGTAAATACTACAGTAAACACTACAGTAAATACTACAGTAAATACTACATTCATGTCTGTAAGAACACTACAGTAAATACTACAGTAAACACTACAGTAAATACTACAGTCATGTCTGTAAGAACACTACAGTAAATACTACAGTAAATACTACATTCATGTCTGTAAGAACACTACAGTAAATACTACAGTAAATACTACAGTAAATACTACAGTCATGTCTGTAAGAACACTACAGTAAATACTACAGTAAATACTACAGTCATGTCTGTAAGAACACTACAGTAAATACTACAGTAAATACTACAGTAAATACTACAGTCATGTCTGTAAGAACACTACAGTAAATACTACAGTAAACACTACAGTAAATACTACAGTCACGTCTGTAAGAACACTACAGCAAATACTACGTAAATACTACATGCATGTCTGTTAAAACACTACAGTAAATACTACTGTAAATACTACATGCATGTCTGTTAAAACACTACAGTAAATACTACAGTAAATACTTCAGTCATGTCTGTAAGAACACTTAAGTAAATACTACATTCATGTCTGTAAAAATACTTCAGTAAATACTACAGTAAATACTACAGTCATGTCTGTAAGAACACTACAGTAAATACTACAGTAAATACTACAGTCATGTCTGTAAGAACACTACAGTAAATACTACAGTAAACACTACAGTAATGTATGTAAGAACACTACAGTAAATTCTACAGTCATGTATGTCTCGCCCAACTACCACAATACGCAGCCCACCTCCCAAATCTCCCACCTCTCCTCCAACTTCCCCTAAACCAAACCCATATTTCAATCCCTCACCTCTTCCCCAACTTCCTCTAAACCAAGCCCATATTTCAATCCCTCACCTCTCCTCCAACTTCCTCTAAACCAAGCCCATATTTCAATCCCTCACCTCTCCTCCAACTTCCCCTAAACCAAACCCATATTTCAATCCCTCACCTCTTCCCCAACTTCCTCTAAACCAAGCCCATATTTCAATCCCTCACCTCTCCTCCAACTTCCTCTAAACCAAACCCATATTTCAATCCCTCACCTCTTCCCCAACTTCCTCTAAACCAAGCCCATATTTCAATCCCTCACCTCTTTCCCAACTTCACCTAAACCAAACCCATATTTCAATCCCTCACCTCTCCTCCAACTTCCCCTAAACCAAGCCCATATTTCAATCCCTCACCTCTTTCCCAACTTCCCCTAAACCAAACCCATATTTCAATCCCTCACCTCTCCTCCAACTTCCCCTAAACCAAGCCCATATTTCAATCCCTCACCTCTCCTCCAACTTCCTCTAAACCAAGCCCATATTTCAATCCCTCACCTCTCCTCCAACTTCCTCTAAACCAAACCCATATTTCAATCCCTCACCTCTCCTCCAACTTCCCCTAAACCAAGCCCATATTTCAATCTCTCACCTCTCCTCTAACTTCCCCTAAACCAAGCCCATATTTCAATCCCTCACCTCTTTCCCAACTTCCCCTAAACCAAACCCATATTTCAATCCCTCACCTCTCCTCCAACTTCCCCTACACCAAGCCCATATTTCAATCCCTCACCTCTTTCCCAACTTCCCCTAAACCAAACCCATATTTCAATCCCTCACCTCTCCTCCAACTTCCCCTAAACCAAACCCATATTTCAATCCCTCACCTCTCCTCCAACTTCCCCTAAACCAAGCCCATATTTCAATCCCTCACCTCTTTCCCAACTTCCCCTAAACCAAACCCATATTTCAATCCCTCACCTCTCCTCCAACTTCCCCTAAACCAAACCCATATTTCAATCCCTCACCTCTTCCCCAACTTCCTCTAAACCAAACCCATATTTCAATCCCTCACCTCTCCTCCAACTTCCCCTAAACCAAACCCATATTTCAATCCCTCACCTCTTCCCCAACTTCCTCTAAACCAAACCCATATTTCAATCCCTCACCTCTCCTCCAACTTCCCCTAAACCAAACCCATATTTCAATCCCTCACCTCTCCTCCAACTTCCCCTAAACCAAGCCCATATTTCAATCCCTCACCTCTTTCCCAACTTCCCCTAAACCAAACCCATATTTCAATCCCTCACCTCTCCTCCAACTTCCCCTAAACCAAACCCATATTTCAATCCCTCACCTCTTCCCCAACTTCCTCTAAACCAAACCCATATTTCAATCCCTCACCTCTCCTCCAACTTCCCCTAAACCAAACCCATATTTCAATCCCTCACCTCTTCCCCAACTTCCTCTAAACCAAACCCATATTTCAATCCCTCACCTCTCCTCCAACTTCCCCTAAACCAAGCCTATATTTCAATCCCTCACCTCTTCCCCAACTTCCTCTAAACCAAGCCTATATTGTGTGTGTGTTCCAGTCTTACCGGATCCTGCGGGGGACTTGCTGCCTCTAGACAGGCCCATGGAGCGCGGAGAACCACGGCTGGTCACAGGGGCGGACATTTTACCAAAGACCACTGACTTCATGACACGACACTCTGGAACAGCAGGAGAAGAGAAAAGATGATCGAGACTGTGTGTGTTACCCTTCAGTGCCTTGATCACACAATGGCAGCAGATAGCACCTGAGATTCTGCTACCCTCCTACATTGTCATTTCCTTTAACGTGATTCACCCACCAGACCTGGGATTCAAACCAGCAACTCTCAGGTCTCTAGTCTACCTCTTTAACCTCTAAGGAGAGAGACTCTCCCTTCATGTCATCAACCTGCACCCAAAACATGTATTTAATGAAACATTATGTCTAATTAACCAAGCTTCATTATATCTGATTAACCTAGCTTCATCTATGAGTCTCTTCACACTTACTACACTTTTCATACAAATACCATTGGACAATAGCGGACGATACTGCCACTACTGTTGGCCATATCTTCAATTGTATAGTAAATCCCCCTGAAAGCTTTTTTCAGGATCGGTGGGTCACCTGCGGGACAGTTGATATAATGTAGGCTAATGCCTACCACTTTCCATCCATTTGTATTGCAGACCCTCATGCCAAATTGAATTGAAGGCTTTTTTTGAAATCAACCAAGCATGAGAAGACTTGGCCTTTGTTTTGATAAGTTTGTAATGTGAATTAGGGTGTGCAGGGTGAATACGTGGTCTGTCGTACGGTAACTTGGTAAAAAGCCAATTTGCCATTTGCTCAGTACATTGTTTTCACTGAGGAAATGTACAAGTCTGCTGTTAATGATAATGCAGAGTATTTCCCCAAGGTTGCTGTTGAAGCATATCCCACTGTAGTTATTGGGGTCAAATTTGTCTCCACTTTTGTGGATTGGGTTGATCAGTCCTTAGTTCCAAATATTGGGGAAGATGCCAGAGCTGAGGATGATGTTAAAGAGTTTTAGTGTAGCCAATTGGAATTTGTGGTGTGGATATTTTATAATTTCATTGAGGATACCATCAACACCACAGGCCATTTTAGGCTGGAAGGTTTGTATTTTGTCCTGTTGTTCATTCAATGTAATTGGAGAATCCAGTGGGTTCTGGTAGTCTTTAGTAGGTGATTCTAAGATTTGTATTTGATCATGTATATGTTTTTGCTGTTTGTTCTTTGTTATAGAGCCAAAAAGATTGGAGAAGTGGTTTATCCACACATCTCCATTTTGAATAGATAATTATTTGTGTTGTTGTTTGTTTAGTGTTTTCCAATTTTCCCAGAAATGGTGAGTCAATGGATTCTTCAGTTACATTGAGCTGATTTCTGACGTGCTGTTCCTTCTTTTTCCGTAGTGCATTTCTGTATTGTTTTAGTGATTCACCATAGTGGAGGTGTAGGCTCAGGTTTTCTGAGGAGGGACGGAGGAATGAGACAAAATAAGAGAAGATGAAAGAGATGGGGAATAACTAGTGACCTGTGGGATGATACTTTCTTGGAGGGAAGAGGGGGAGGGAGAGGAACAAAGAGAGAGAAAGAAAGAGGACATGAAATGAGAGAGGGAGGGAGAGATATTACTGTTTGCTTTTTGAAAATGGATGAAAAGGGATTAAGAGACGCTACGATTAGGATGGGAACCGGAACATGGAGCACCACCAGGCAAATTTAACAGGCCAAATGTCCCCTTCAAAAATGTGAAAGATGCCAACACCTACGAAATCGGGATTTGTCCAAATACCCAGTAAGGGAAAACCCAAACACCGTAACTGCTGCTGATCATTAGCCCCCCGCATTCCATTCCTGACAGATTCTACGGTATCGGTTACGTACACTGAAAAAATATTTTGTGTTAGTTCCTCTTACAAAAATGTAGACAACTATTTGCCTCAGATTTTTGAGTATTTAAACATGATGCATTTTTACCTATAATATACAGTACTTTTTTAGTGCTTTATAAACACTCATATATCAAGTCCAGCATGAAAACCACGTCTAAGATCCCATTTAATTTGATCCAATCCTAACTGTTATTGTACATAACATCTGCTTAATCTTTCTGTTTTGTTACTTTCACTGACCATGTCCTCGTGTTAAATATGGCTTTATGTATTTCATTACTTTACTTTTTTTTTTTATCCACTTCAGCAGGAATTGTTAAACGCAGTGCTCTTTCCACTAACTGGAGAAGAAGCTGCATGATCGGAGGAAAGGTGAGAATAGGTGGTTTCATCATCGAACGTCAATTTGTCCGACGGTTCATCGTGATTCATTAACTTAACAAACTATTTGATACTAATATAGAAACGTGCTTTTTCGATCTTCAAATATGAATAAAACATTGTGTAAAAGTATCGTAAAGTTAAAAAAAAAAATCTGATAATTTACCCACAATCCTCTGAAAACAGAGAAAACATCATGTTATAATCTCCACCCGGCACAGCCAGAAGAGGACTGGCCACCCCTCAGAGCCTGGTTCCTCTCTAGGTTTCTTCCTAGGTTCTGGCCTTTCTAGGGAGTTTTTCCTAGCCACCGTGCTTCTAGACCTGCATTGCTTGCTGTTTGGGGTTTCAGGCTGGGTTTCTGTACAGCACTTTGTGACATCAGCTGATGTAAGAAGGACTTTATAAATACATTTGATTGATTCATTGACATGGCAGTTGTTGGAAGAACTTGAAATTGAAAGGAAATATTATGACAATTTGTTAAGTTTAACACAATGTTCCTTGTCGTTGTTTTTACACAAACATAGTTGTTTAGATTTACCTTAAGTGGAAGGGAACAAAATAAGCTTGTTTGAATATACTAATTATACTAATTATATTCAAGTAAAGATGACAACTACATTTTCTTATGTCAAAATAATTGTATTTTCAAGTATAATTTACTAACCATCTAAATCATTTTTGACAGTGTAGATCTGTCCAGGAGAGATTAAGAGCACCATAAACCACTCAGGTCCTGGGAACTTACTATAGAGACAGACACAGACTGGGTTGATAAGAGAAGGCTGGCTAACAGAGAGACAGAGACAGGATACACACACACAGGAAGTAACGGTATCTCACCGCTCTCCTCCAGCTGGAAGTCATCTTGGTAACGGTATTTCTCCGGTCCACACGCTACGAAGATGTCCTCGTCACCGAAGAAGTCCTGGAGACACGTCACCTGGAGGAACACACAGAGATGGGAGGGTTAGAGGTCATATACAGACTGGAGGGTTAGAGGTTAAATGCAGACTGGGGGGGTTAGAGGTTAAATGCAGACTGTGGGGTTAGAGGTTAAATGCAGACTGGAGGGTTAGAAGTCATATACAGACTGGAGGGTTAGAGGTCATATACAGACTGGAGGGTTAGAGGTCATATACAGACTGGAGGGTTAGAGGTTAAATGCAGACTTGGGGTTAGAGGTTAAATGCAGACTTGGGGTTAGAGGTTAAATGCAGACTGGGGGGTTAGAGGTTAAATGCAGACTGGGGGGTTAGAGGTTAAATGCAGACTGGGGGGTTAGAGGTTAAATGCAGACTGGGGGGTTAGAGGTTAAATGCACACACAGATACACAAGTAGAGCCAGCCACAGTAGAGACAGCAGTAGATTCAGCACCACGGACAGCCCATGTAGTTGGCTGTTCTCTGTTCTCATAGAAGTAGAGCCAGCCACAGTAGAGACAGCAGTAGATTCAGCACCACGGACAGCCCATGTCGTTGGCTGTTCTCTGTTCTCATAGAAGTAGAGCCAGCCACAGTAGAGACAGCAGTAGATTCAGCACCACGGACAGCCCATGTAGTTGGCTGTTCTCTGTTCTCATAGAAGTAGAGCCAGCCACAGTAGAGACAGCAGTAGATTCAGCACCACGGACAGCCCATGTAGTTGGCTGTTCTCTGTTCTCATAGAAGAGAGGGGTTGTGACCTCCCCCCGGGTGACTCACCCCTGTGTGTGTGTGTGTGTGTGTGTGTGTGTGTGTGTGTGTGTGTGTGTGTGTGTGTGTGTGTGTGTGTGTGTGTGTGTGTGTGTGTGTGTGTGTGTGTGTGTGTGTGTGTGTGTGTGTGTGTGTCTCTCTGTGTGTGTGTGTGTGTGTGTGTGTGTGTGTGTGTGTGTGTGTGTGTGTGTGTGTGTGTGTGTGTGTGTGTGTCTCTGTGTCTGTGTGTGTGTGTCTGTGTGTGTGTGTGTGTGTGTCTCTGTAGTAGTACTGTAATACTGTAGTTGGTAGTACTGTAATACTGTAGTTGGTAGTACTGTAATACTGTAGTTGGTAGTACTGTAATACTGTAGTTGGTAGTACTGTAATACTGTAGTTGGTAGTACTGTAATACTGTAGTTAGTAGTACTGTAATACTGTAGTTAGTAGTACTGTAATACTGTAGTTGGTAGTACTGTAGTACTGTAGTTGGTAGTACTGTACTACTGTAGTTAGTAGTACTGTAGTTAGTAGTATTGTAATACTGTAGTTAGTAGTACTGTAATACTGTAGTTAGTAGTACCCTAATACTGTAGTTAGTAGTACTGTAATACTGTAGTTGGTAGTACTGTAGTACTGTAGTTAGTAGTACTGTACTACTGTAGTTAGTAGTACTGTAATACTGTAGTTGGTAGTACTGTAGTACTGTAGTTGGTAGTACTGTACTACTGTAGTTAGTAGTACTGTAGTTAGTAGTATTGTAATACTGTAGTTAGTAGTACTGTAATACTGTAGTTAGTAGTACTGTAACAGACAATCCCCCTAGAAGCAGCTCATTCCTAGATATTTAACAGACAATCCCCCTAGAAGCAGCTCTGAAAGCACCAGAAACACTGAAGCAAACAGGATTTGATTAGATATTTTAACAAAGGAACACAGAAACAACCCAAAAGTAAGAGGAAGGGGGAGAAGAGAGGGAGAGATGAGACAGAGAAATGGAGAGATGAGACAGAGAAATGGAGAGATGAGACAGAGAGAGAGAGGGAGAGATGAGACAGCGAGAGGGGGAGAAAGGAGACAGAGAGAGGGGGAGGGAGGAGAAAGAGAGAGAGGAGACAGAGAGAGGAGGACAGAGGAGACAGAGAGAGGGGGAGAGATGAGACAGAGAGAGAGGGAGAGAGGAGACAGAGAGAGGGTGAGAGAGGAGACAGAGAGAGGAGACAGAGAGAGAGGGAGAGATGAGACAGAGAGAGAGGGAGAGATGAGACAGAGAGAGAGGGAGAGATGAGACAGAGAGAGAGGGAGAGATGAGACAGAGAGAGAGGGAGAGATGAGACAGAGAGAGGGTGAGAGAGGAGACAGAGAGAGAGGGAGAGATGAGACAGAGAGAGAGGGAGAGATGAGACAGAGAGAGGGTGAGAGAGGAGACAGAGAGAGGGTGAGAGAGGAAACAGAGAGAGGAGACAGAGAGAGAGGGAGAGATGAGACAGAGAGAGAGGGAGAGATGAGACAGAGGGAGAGGGAGAGATGAGACAGAGAGAGAGGGAGATATGAGACAGAGAGAGAGGGAGAGATGAGACAGAGAGAGAGGGAGAGATGAGACAGAGGGAGAGGGAGAGATGAGACAGAGGGAGAGGGAGAGATGAGACAGAGAGAGAGAGGGAGAGAGGAGACAGAGAGAGAGAGGGTGAGAGGAGACAGAGAGAGGGTGAGAGAGGAGACAGAGAGAGGAGACAGAGAGAGAGGGAGAGATGAGACAGAGAGAGAGGGAGAGATGAGACAGAGGGAGAGGGAGAGATGAGACAGAGGGAGAGGGAGAGATGAGACAGAGAGAGAGGGAGAGATGAGACAGAGAGAGAGGGAGAGATGAGACAGAGAGAGAGGGAGAGATGAGACAGAGGGAGAGGGAGAGATGAGACAGAGAGAGAGTGAGAGAGGAGACAGAGAGAGAGGGAGAGAGGAGACAGAGAGAGGGTGAGAGAGGAGACAGAGAGAGGAGACAGAGAGAGAGGGAGAGATGAGACAGAGAGAGAGGGAGAGATGAGACAGAGAGAGAGGGAGAGATGAGACAGAGGGAGAGATGAGACAGAGAGAGAGGGAGAGATGAGACAGAGAGAGAGGGAGATATGAGACAGAGAGAGAGGGAGAGATGAGACAGAGGGAGAGGGAGAGAGGAGACAGAGAGAGGAGCACCCCCCCTGTCAGCCACCCTGATAGCCCTCCTGACAACCCCCCCACACCCACTGAGGACAAACACAAGACACAGATTGTCCTCCTTATGGACTCAAATGGGAAATGTATAGAAGAAAAAAAACTTTTTCCCAAACACAGTGTGTCTAAACTCTGGTGTCCAAACACCCAGCGCGCCCTAGACCTTCTGTCTGAGGACAAACTAGGCTCACCCAGCCACATAATAATACACACAGGCACAAACGACCTGAGAGCACAGCAGGAAAGGGTGGCCACAGCACTGAAGGGAGTGATTGAAAAAGCTTCTTCTACTTTCCCCAACGCACAAGTGGTTATCTCCACCCTGCTACCACGAAAAGACTTCCACCCTGCTACAATACAGCGGGTAAACGCAAGCATTTCCCGTGACTGTGCCTCAAAACCAAATGTCTTTCTGGCCCACCACTCCACCCTGGACCTGAACAGCCTCTATGACCAGGTCCACCTCTACAAGGCAGCAGTGCCCACCTTTGCCCGGACTCTAAAGGACATCGCTCTCAAACGCAGCCCCAACACTTCACACAGGAGCAACAGATCAATAGACACCCCACCCAGACCAGCGAGACACCCTCCAAGACCTTCAGGACCCCCCCCTGGACCTACACATAGAGGACCCACGCCAAGAGGACTTACATCCAGACCACAGCACCCCCAGACACATCCACACCCCCACCCCAACCAATCAACACTCCCCCACATCAACCATGCCCACACCCAATTTAGGCCCCCTCAGATCAGACCTATGCCACTCCTGCCCACCCCATGCACCCCACCCCCGCAAAGAGGGCATCAACATGGAAGTCACACATACGCCCAGGTAGTGAGCGGGCAAACAGGCCCAACCCCCACTCTTACACTCGCCCAAGCCAACGGCATGTACCAGATGCTCAGCAGGCTCTGCTCACACTTACTGGCCTGAGGCCAAACCACGACCAACAACATTGGACACTTTATGGAACAAAAAGCCTTCACTATATCATCCTGGAATATCCAAGGCCTGAGGTCATCTGCCTTTGGCCTAAAGAGCAGGAACCCGGACTTCACCAAAGAAATCGGTAATGCAGACATTGTCATCCTGCAAGAAACATGGTATAGAGGAGACGGACCCACTGGTTGCCCTCTAGGTTACAGAGAGCTGGTAGTCCCATCCACCAAACTACCAGGTGTGAAACAGGGAAGGGACTCAGGGGGAATGCTAATTTGGTATAGAGCAGACCTAACTCACTCCATTAAATTAATCAAAACAGGAACATTTTACATTTGGCTAGAAATTCAAAAGGAAATTATCTTAACAGAGAAAAATGTCCTCCTGTGTGCTACCTATATCCCCCCACTAGAATCCCCATACTTTAATGAAGACAGCTTCTCCATCCTGGAGGGGGAAATCAATCATTTCCAGGCCCAGGGACATGTAGAGCCAGCCACAGTAGAGACAGCAGTAGATTCAGCACCACGGACAGCCGTGGATGAGACAGATGAGACAGAGAGAGAGGGAGAGATGAGACAGAGGGAGAGGGAGAGATGAGACAGAGGGAGAGGGAGAGATGAGACAGAGGGAGAGGGAGAGATGAGACAGAGGGAGAGGGAGAGATGAGACAGAGAGAGAGGGAGAGATGAGACAGAGAGAGAGGGAGAGATGAGACAGAGAGAGGGAGGAGAGAGCCCCAGGACAGCAACACAATTAGACCCAACCAAATCATACCCAACCAAATCAACAAGATAATTACTTGACACATTGGAAAGAATTTACAAAAAAACAGCAAACTAGAATGCTAGTTGGTCCTAAACAGAGAGTACACAGTGGCAGAATACCTGACCACTGTGACTGACCCAAAATTAAGGAAAGCTTTGACTATGTACAGACTCAATGAGCATAGCCTTGCTATTGAGAAAGGCCGCCGTAGGCAGACCTGGCTCCCAAGAGAAGACAGGCTATGTGCACACTGCCCACAAAATGAGGTGGAAACTGAGCTGCACTTCCTAACCTCCTGCCCAAATGTATGACCATATTAGAGACACATATTTCCCTCAGATTACACAGATCCACAAAGAATTCGAAAACAAACCCGATTTTGATAAACTCCCATATCTACTGGGTGAAATTCCACAGTGTGCCATCACAGCAGCAAGATTTGTGACCTGTTGTCACAAGAAAAGGGCAACCAGTGAAGAACAAACACCATTGTAAATACAACCCATATTTATGCTTATTTATTTTAACTTGTGTGCTTTAACCATTTGTACATTGTTACAACACTGTATATATATAATATGACATTTGTAATGTCTTTATTGTTTTGAAACTTTTGTATGTGTAATGTTTACTGTTAATTTGTATTGTTTGTTTCACTTTTGTGTATTGTCTACCTCACTTGCTTTGGCAATGTTAACACATGTTTCACATGCCAATAAAGCCTCTTGAATTGAATTGAATTGAATTGACAGAGACAGAAAGAGGCAAGGGAGGAGAGAGAGAGAGAGATGGGAGAGAGACAGAGAGAGAGAGAGATAGATGAGAGAGAGAGAGAGAGAGAGAGAGAGAGAGAGAGAGAGGGGGGGGGGGGGGAGAGAGAGAGAGAGAGAGAGAGAGAGAGAGAGAGAAAGAGAGAGAGGGAGAGAGAGAGAGAGAGAGAGAGAGAGAGAGAGAGAGAGAGAGAGAGAGAGAGAAAGAGAGAGAGAGAGAGAGAGAGAGAGAGAGAGAGAGAGAGAGAGAGAGAAAGAGAGAAAGAGAGAGAGAGAATAGGATTTTTCCATCCGCTACAGTTGCTGTGCTCATCACACTCTTTAGAGACAACAGGGGGCAACAGGGTGAAATAACAGCCTATTCACTGGACAGTGTGCAACAGTTTTAGCCAGAACCAAATGCAAAGAAATAGGGCCTGAAAGTAGTGCACTATTATAGGGCATAGGGCACGAACTGCAGCTTTAGAGAACCTATGCTTTTCTGTCTTTTCAGAAAGATTCCAGATTCATTCTCTCTCAGATTCCACCATCTAGAATCTGAACTGTCTTTTCAGGAGGCCAGATTCATTCTCTCTCAGATTCCACCATCTAGAATCTGAACTGCATCGGCGGTTTAACAGACAGACAGGCAGACCGTCATTAGAGCATAGTAAAACAAGCAAACCCAGTTCCTCTGTCTCTGAGAGAGACGCTCGAGACCTGCTCTGACTGCTCCATCTAGAGGAGGAACTCTGAACTGCAGTGGCCTGAGATGTACTTCCATGCCAGATTCATTCTCTCTCAGATTCCTCTGGGGACGCTCGAGACCTGCTCTGACAGCTCCATCTAGAGGAGCAACTCTGAACTGCAGTGGCCTGAGAAGTACTTCCAGTCTACACCACTGATAGCACAGTATACTATTCTTGGATGGGAGTGGGGGCCACAAAAAAAAACAGAACTCATCATGAGGGGCCACAGTGGCTCGTCATACCACCCCCCCCCCCCCCCACCCCCGGGTGATAACGAAGACATATATTTTTTAAAGTTCATTTCCTGCAATTGCGCACACATTTCCATGAAAATGTTGCTGTTTTATTACTAATTTCATGCAAATCTACACATTTTGCCACAGGGTGGAAGCAAATGTTTGCAGTTTTTATTATGATAACTGATGGGCCCAGCTTTAGATAGCTGGCAGCCAGACTAATTTACAAATGTTTAAAAAATGTAGTTGACACGGGCTAATTGAGTGACTGCTATTGTACAACCACATTTTGAAATGTTACCTTGTGTATTATATTATTCTATCACTTCAACAGTAAGTTGACACCCTGACTGAGTTCCTAAAATGTTTTAATAAAAATAATTTGATTTATTTTGTGAAAAAATATATACACATTGGTCCGTGGGCCTCCAGTTGCCCATCCCTGTCCTAAACTAAGGTGGTTACTGACTGGGTTCTGGTAGCTAGGTGGGTACTGACTGGGTTCTGGTAGCTAGGTGGATACTGACTGGGTTCTGATAGCTAGGTGGTTACTGACTGGGTTCTGGTAGCTAGGTGGATACTGACTGGGTTCTGATAGCTAGGTGGGTACTGACTGGGTTCTGGTAGCTAGGTGGTTACTGACTGGGTTCTGGTAGCCAGGTGGATACTGACTGGATTCTGGTAGCTAGGTGGTTACTGACTGGGTTCTGGTAGCTAGGTGGATACTGACTGGGTTCTGGTAGCTAGGTGGTTACTGACTGGGTTCTGGTAGCTAGGTGGATACTAACTGGGTTCTGGTAGCTAGGTGGATACTGACTGGGTTCTGGTAGCTAGGTGGTTACTGACTGGGTTCTGGTAGCTAGGTGGATACACATCATACTGCACATCTTCACACTCACAGCCTGAGACAGGGAGATATAGAAACAGACAGACAGACAGACAGACAGACAGACAGACAGACAGACAGACAGACAGACAGACAGACAGACAGACAGACATGAAGCACACACACACACACACACACACACACACACACACACACACACACACACACACACACACACACACACACACACACACACACACACACACACACACACACACACACACAAAGCCAGAGACAGCCATGTTTTGAGTGTTGTGAGTCTCTGTGCTGATGGTTTAAAACCTGTTGAGGATAGAGGGCGCTATTTTCACTTTGGGAAAAAATCGTGCCCAATTTAAACGGCCTCGTACTCTATTCTTGCTCGTACAATATGCATATTATTATTACTATTGGATAGAAAACACTCTCAAGTTTCTAAAACCGTTTGAATTATATCTGTGAGTAAAACAGAACTCATTTTGCAGCAAACTTCCTGTCAGAAAGTGAAAAATCTGAAATCGAGGCTCTGTTCCAGGGCCTCCCTATTAATTTGCTTGAAATCTATTAGTATACATGCACTTCATACGCCTTCCACTAGATGTCAATAGGCTATGAGAGGTGAAATGGGGTTTCTAGGTATATCTATGGTTAAAAGAGAGGTCTTGGAATGACATGTCCCCAATTTCCTTTGTTCAGGAAGGCGCGGGAAGGACATCAGTATTGGCTTCTGAAAAGCTTTCGTTATAGACTGCTAATATCTCCGGCTTTGATTTTATTTGATAAATGTGATAATATCATCGTAAAGTATGTTTTTTCAATATAGTTTTATCAGATTATTGAAAGTTTTTCGGGAGTTTTGGCGTGTTCCGTTCTCTGCGTTTGGTGACGATGGACAGCTTCGCGCCACTTGGCTAGTTTTGATTGCTAATTCGACAGGAGAAGAGGACATTCTAAATCCAAACAACGATTATTCTGGACAAAGGACCCCTTGTACAAGATTCTGATGGAAGCTCAGCAAAAGTAGGACCCATTTATGATGTTATTTCGTATTTCTGTCGAAAATGTTTAGACGTATATTCCGCTCTTATTTTGGGCGCTGTCTCGCTTTAACGTAAGCTGTATGTCGTACTAAAGTTATTTTTAGAATTCTAATACGGCGATTGCATTAAGAACTAGTGTATCTATCATTTGCTGTACAACAAGTATTTTTTAGTTATGTTTATGAATAGTTATTTGGTCAGAATAGGTGAGTGTCAGAAATATATCCGGAGATTCTGGAAAATAGTTGCTACGTTTTCACAATGTATAACCACGGATTTCAGCTCTAAATATGCACATTTTCGAACAAAACATAAGTGTATGTATAACCTGATGTTATAGGACTGTCATCTGATGAAGCTTTTCAAGGTTAGTCAAAAATTATATATCTTTTGCAGTTTTTTTGCGATCGCTAACTTTTGCTGCTGATAAATGGGTTGTTTTTTTGGCTATTGTGGTAAGCTAATATAATGCTATATTGTGTTTTCGCTGTAAAAACACTTTAAAAAATCTGAAATATTGGCTGGATTCACAAGAGTCTTTCATTTGCTGTACACCATGTATTTTTCATAAATGTTTTATGATGACTATTTAGGTATTTCACGTTGGTCTCTATAATTACTCTGGCTGCTTCGGTGCTATTTGTGATGGTAGCTGTGATGGTAGCTGCAATGTAAAACTATGATTTATACCTCAAATATGCAAATTTTTCGAACAAAACATAGATTTATTGTATAACATGTTATAAGACTGTCATCTGATGAAGTTGTTTCTTGGTTAGTTTGGTTGGTTCTTAGTTAGTTAGGTTGGCTTTGTGCATGCTACCTGTGCTGTGAAAGAAATGTCTGTGCTTTTTTGTATTTGGTGGTGAGCTAACATAAATATACGTGGTGTTTTCGCTGTAAAACATTTTAAAAATCGGACATGTTGACTGGATTCACAAGATGTTTATCTTTCATTTGCTGTATTGGACTTGTTAATGTGTGAAAGTAAAATATTTCTAAAAAATATTTTTTGAATTTCGCGCTCTGCCTTTTCAGTGGAATGTGGGGGGGGGTTCCGCTAGCGGAACCCCGGGGCTAGACAGGTTAATAACAGTGATCAACACTAGGTCTGCTGGGAAAGGTCATTACGTCTAATTAACAGCCTGTGATTGGATAAAGACTGGGGAGACTGTTCCTGATTAGTTAAACACTACTGCTGTTGTGGAGGTTGTTGTTTAAGAAGAGCAAGATACCAGAAAGGAGAGAGAGAGAGAGAGAGAGAATGATAGAGATAGTGATAAACAGATAAACAGAAATGGAGTCTTATCTAGGGTGGACAGAACACCTAACAGGAGTCTTATCTAGAGTCTTAGCTAGCTAAGTGTACTATGATATGTGGAGTTGAGCTTTAGAGCAGAAAGAAGCAAAAGGAGATAAACAAGGAGATGAGGAAAAGTTCAACAAGTGGAGGAGAAGACCTGCCTTAGAGATATACCTGTGGAGACCCACACTGTGGAGACACTCAATGTGGAGAGACACTAACTGTGGAGACACTAACTGTGGAGACACACTGTGGAGACATTAACTGTGGAGACACTAAATGTGGAGACACTAAATGTGGAGATACTAAATGTGGAGATACTAACTGTGGAGACACTAACTGTGGAGACACACTGTGGAGACATTAACTGTGGAGACACTAAATGTGGAGATACTACCTGTGGAGACCCACACTGTGGAGACACTCAATGTGGAGAGACACTAACTGTGGAGACACTAACTGTGGAGACACTAACTGTGGAGACACTAAATGTGGAGACACTAACTGTGGAGACACTAACTGTGGAGACACTAACTGTGGAGACACTATCTGTGGAGATACTAACTGTGGAGACACTAACTGTGGAGACACTAACTGTGGAGACACTAACTGTGGAGACACTGAATGTGGAGACACTGAATGTGGAGACAGTAACTGTGGAGACACTAACTGTGGAGACACAGTGACAGGAGATATACCTGTGGAGACACACAGTGACAGAACTGTGATTAATTCCCTCCAGCTCGCTCATGACTCGTCTGAATCAGCAGGCGAGAACAAACACTCATCGCTCCCATTGCTTATACGGCTATTTCTGTCTGCCTGTCAGATCTCAGGTTTACTTAGACCCCTCATGTGTCATCAACTAACTGTTCTGTCTGGTTTCACAGCCATATGTTCTGGCTGGTTTCACAGCCATATGTTCTGGCTGGATTCACAGCCGTAAGTGTCATCAACCAACTTTTCTGGCTGGTTTCACAGCCATATGTTCTGGCTGGTTTCATAGCCATATGTTCTGGCTGGTTTCACAGCCATATGTTCTGGCTGGTTTCATAGCCATATGTTCTGGCTGGTTTCACAGCCATATGTTCTGGCTGGTTTCACAGCCATTTTGTTCTGGCTGGTTTCACAGACAAATGTTCTGGCTGGTTTCACAGCCGTATGTGTCATCAACTTACTTTTCTGGCTGGTTTCACAGCCATAAGTTCTGGCTGGTTTCACAGCCATATGTGTCATCAACTAACTTTAATGGCTGGTTTCACAGCCATATGTTCTGTCTGGTTTCACAGCCATATGTTCTGTCTCGTTTCACAGCCATAATATCTGGCTGGTTTCATAGCCATATGATCTGGCTGGTTTCATAGCCATTTGATCTGTCTGGTTTCATAGCCATTTGATCTGGCAGGTTTCATAGCCATATTATCTGTCTGGTTTCACAGCCGTATGTTCTGGCTGGTTTCATAGCCATTTGATCTGGCTGGTTTCACAGTCATATGATCTGGCTGGTTTCATAGCCATTTAATCTGGCTGGTTTCATAGCCATTTGATCTGGCAGGTTTCATAGCCATATTATCTGGCTGGTTTCACAGCCGTATGATCTGGCTGGTTTCACAGCCATATGTTCTGGGGGGTTTCACGTACGTTCTGGCTGGTTTCACAGCCATTTGATCTGGCAGGTTTCATAGCCATATTATCTGGCTGGTTTCACAGCCATATGATCTGGCTGGTTTCACAGCCTTATGTTCTGGCTGGTTTCACAGCCATATGTTCTGGCTGGTTTCACAACAATATGATCTGGCTGGTTTCACAGCAATATGTTCTGGCTGGTTTCACAGCCATATGTTCTGGGGGGTTTCACAGCAATATGTTCTGGCTGGTTTCACAGCCATATGTTCTGGCTGGTTTCACAGCCATATGTTCTGGCTGGTTTCACGTACGTTCTGGCTGGTTTCATAGCCATTTGTTCTGGCTGGTTTCACAGCCTTATGTTCTGGCTGGTTTCACAGCCATATGATCTGGCTGGTTTCACAGCCTTATGTTCTGGCTGGTTTCACAGCCATATGTTCTGGCTGGATTCACAGCCGTATGTGTCATCAACTAACTTTTCTGGCTGGTTTCACAGCCATATGTTCTGGCTGGTTACACAGCCATAAGTTCTGGCTGGTTTCACAGCCATGTGTTCTGTCTGGTTTCACAGCCGTATGTGTCATCAACTAACTTTTCTGGCTGGTTTCACAGCCATATGTTCTGTCTGGTTTCACAGCCATAATATCTGACTGGTTTCATAGCCATATGTTCTGGCTGGTTTCATAGCCATTTGATCTGGCTGGTTTCTTAGCCATTTGATCTGGCAGGTTTCATAGCCATATTATCTGGCTGGTTTCACAGCCGTATTATTTGGCTGGTTTCATAGCCATTTGATCTGGCTGGTTTCATAGCCATTTGATCTGGCAGGTTTCATAGCCATATTATCTGTCTGGTTTCATAGCATTTGTTCTTGCTGGTTTCATAGCCATTTGATCTGGCTGGTTTCATAGCCATTTGATCTGGCAGGTTTCATAGCCATATTATCTGTCTGGTTTCATAGCATTTGTTCTTGCTGGTTTCATAGCCATTTGATCTGGCTGGTTTCATAGCCATTTGATCTGGCAGGTTTCATAGCCATTTGATCTGGCTGGTTTCATAGCCATTTGATCTGGCAGGTTTCATAGCCATATTATCTGTCTGGTTTCATAGCCATATGTTCTGGCTGGTTTCACAGCAATATGATCTGGCTGGTTTCATAGCCATATGTTCTGGCGGGTTTCACATACGTCTGGCTGGTTTCATTGCCATTTGTTCTGGCTGGTTTCACAGCCATATGTTCTGGCTGGTTTCACAGCCATATGTTCTGGCTGGTTTCACAGCCATATGTTCTGGCTTGTTTCACAGCCATATGTTCTGGCTGGTTTCACAGCCATATGTTCTGGCTGGTTTCACAGCCATTTGATCTGGTACTGAAGCAGGGAGAGGAGGTGTTGGATGATAATGAAGCAGGGAGAGGAGGTGTTGGATGATACTGAAGCAGGGAGAGGAGGTGTTGGATGATAATGAAGCAGGGAGAGGAGGTGTTGGATGATAATGAAGCAGGGAGAGGAGGTGTTGGATGATAATGAAGCAGGGAGAGGAGGTGTTGGATGATAATGAAGCAGGGAGAGGAGGTGTTGGATGATAATGAAGCAGGGAGAGGAGGTGTTGGATGATAATGAAGCAGGGAGAGGAAGTGTTGGATGATACTGAAGCAGGGAGAGGAGGTGTTGGATGATAATGAAGCAGGGAGAGGAGGTGTTGGATGATACTGAAGCAGGGAGAGGAGGTGTTGGATGATAATGAAGCAGGGAGAGGAAGTGTTGGATGATACTGAAGCAGGGAGAGGAAGTGTTGGATGATACTGAAGCAGGGAGAGGAAGTGTTGGATGATACTGACGTCAATAGGAAAGAAAAGGGGGGCTGATATTCTAATGCTCATACCTACTGATCACATCGCGGCTCACACATTCTTTCTGTCCCTCCCTTTCACTCCCTACAGAACAGAACTGATCTGAACAGAACAGAACTGAACTAAACAGAACTGTACTGAGGGAGATCTGTGAATCTCCCGTGAGTCTGCAAACAGAAAATGAGAATGAGGGATTGAGATAATGTAACATGTAGGCTGTGATGTAATATGTAGACTGTGGTGTAACATGTAGACTGTGGTGTAATATGTAGACTGGGGTGTAATATGTAGACTGTGGTGTAATATGTAGACTGTGGTGTAATATGTAGACTGGGGTGTAATATGTAGACTGGGGTGTCATATGTAGACTGTGGTGTAATATGTAGACTGTGATGTAATATGTAGACTGTGGTGTAATAGGTAGACTGTGATGTAATATGTAGACTGGGGTGTAATATGTAGACTGTGATGTAATATGTAGACTGGGGTGTAATAGACTGGGGTGTAATATGTAGACTGGGGTGTAATATGTAGACTGTGATGTAATATGTCGACTGTGGTGTAATATGTAGACTGGGGTGTCATATGTAGACTGGGGTGTAATATGTAGACTGTGGTGTCATATGTAGACTGGGGTGTAATATGTAGACTGTGATGTAATATGTAGACTTGGGTGTAATATGTAGACTGTGATGTAATATGTAGACTGGGGTGTAATAGACTGGGGTTTAATATGTAGACTGGGGTGTAATATGTAGACCGGGGTGTAATATGTAGACCGGGGTGTAATATGTAGACCGGGGTGTAATATGTAGACTGTGGTGTAATATGTAGACTGTGGTGTAATATGTAGACTGTGGTGTAATATGTAGACTGGGGTGTAATATGTAGACTGGGGTGTAATAGACTGGGGTTTAATATGTAGACTGGGGTGTAATATGTAGACTGTGGTGTAATATGTAGACTGGGGTGTAATATGTAGACCGGGGTGTAATATGTAGACTGGGGTGTAATATGTAGACCGGGGTGTAATATGTAGACCGGGGTGTAATATGTAGACTGGGGTTTAATATGTAGACTGGGGTGTAATATGTAGACCGGGGTGTAATATGTAGACCGGGGTGTAATATGTAGACCGGGGTGTAATATGTAGACTGGGGTGTAATATGTAGACTGTGGTGTAATATGTAGACTGTGGTGTCATATGTAGACTGGGGTGTAATAGACTGGGGTGTCATATGTAGACTGGGGTGTAATATGTAGACTGGGGTGTAATATGTAGACTGGGGTGTAATAGACTGGGGTGTCATATGTAGACTGGAGTGTAATATGTAGACTGGGGTGTCATATATAGACTGGGGTGTCATATGTACATTTCACAAGTAACCCCATTCCTTTACACTGATAGGTCAATAGATT
>NC_052318.1:2515700-2565700 GCF_016432855.1 Salvelinus namaycush | reverse complement strand
CTAACCAGCAGCATACTGTATGAATCCATACCAGACTGAGAGGACTAACCAGCAGCATACTGTATGAATCCATACCAGACTGAGGGACTAACCAGCAGCATACTGTATGAATCCATACCAGACTGAGAGACTAACCAGCAGATACTGTATGAATCCATACCAGATGAGGGACTAACCAGCAGCATACTGTATGAATCCATACCAGACTGATAGACTAACCAGCAGCATACTGTATGAATCCATACCAGATATGAGAGACTAACCAGCAGCATACTGTATGAATCCATACCAGAAGAGAGACTAACCAGCAGCATACTGTATGAATCCATACCAGACTGAGAGACTAACCAGCAGCATACTGTATGAATCCATACCAGACTGAGAGGACTAACCAGCAGCATACTGTATGAATCCATACCAGACTGAGAGACTAACCAGCAGCATACTGTATGAATCCATACCAGACTGAGAGACTAACCAGCAGCATACTGTATGAATCCATACCAGACGAGAGACTAACCAGCAGCATACTGTATGAATCCATACCAGACTGAGGGACTAACCAGCAGCATACGTATGAATCATACCAGACTGAGGGACTAACCAGCAGCATACTGTATGAATCCATACCAGACTGAGAGACTAACCAGCAGCATACTGTATGAATCCATACCAGACTGAGAGACTAACCAGCAGCATACTGTATGAATCCATACCAGACTGAGGGACTAACCAGCAGCATACTGTATGAATCCATACCAGACTGAGGGACTAACCAGCAGCATACTGTATGAATCCATACCAGACTGAGGGACTAACCAGCAGCATACTGTATGAATCCATACCAGACTGAGAGACTAACCAGCAGCATACTGTATGAATCCATACCAGACTGAGAGACTAACCAGCAGCATACTGTATGAATCCATACCAGACTGAGGGACTAACCAGCAGCATACTGTATGAATCCATACCAGACTGAGAGACTAACCAGCAGCATACTGTATGAATCCATACCAGACTGAGAGACTAACCAGCAGCATACTGTATGAATCCATACCAGACGAGGACTAACCAGCAGCATACTGTATGAATCCATACCAGACTGAGAGACTAACCAGCAGCATACTGTATGAATCCATACCAGACTGAGAGACTAACCAGCAGCATACTGTATGAATCCATACCAGACTGAGAGACTAACCAGCAGCATACTGTATGAATCCATACACAGACTGAGAGACTAACCAGCAGCATACTGTATGAATCCATACCAGACTGAGAGACTAACCAGCAGCATACTGTATGAATCCATACCAGACTGAGGGACTAACCAGCAGCATACTGTATGAATCCATACCAGACTGAGGACTAACCAGCAGCATACTGTATGAATCCATACCAGACTGAGAGACTAACCAGCAGCATACTGTATGAATCCATACCAGACTGAGGGACTAACCAGCAGCATACTGATGAATCCATACCAGACTGAGAGACTAACCAGCAGCATACTATAGATCCATACCAGACTGAGGGACTAACCAGCAGCATACGTATGTATGAATCCATACCAGACTGAGAGACTAACCAGCAGCATACTGTATGAATCCATACCAGACTGAGAGACTAACCAGCAGCATACTGTATGAATCCATACCAGACTGAGAGACTAACCAGCAGCATACTGTATGAATCCATACCAGACTGAGAGACTAACCAGCAGCATACTGTATGAATCCATACCAGACTGAGAGACTAACCAGCAGCATACTGTATGAATCCATACCAGACTGAGGGACTAACCAGCCATACTGTATGAATCCATACCAGACTGAGAGACTAACCAGCAGCATACTGTATGAATCCATACCAGACTGAGAGACTAACCAGAGCATACTGTATGAATCCATACCAGACTGAGGACTAACCAGCAGCATACTGTATGAATCCATACCAGACTGAGAGACTAACCAGCAGCATACTGTATGAATCCATACCAGACTGAGAGACTAACCAGCAGCATACTGTATGAATCCATACCAGACTGAGGGGACTAACCAGCAGCATACTGTATGAATCCATACCAGACTGAGAGACTAACCAGCAGCATACTTATGAATCCATACCAGATGAGAGATAACCAGCAGAACTGATGAACCATACCAGACTGAGAGACTAACCAGCAGCATACTGTTGAAACCATACCAGATGAGAGACTAACCAGCAGCATACTGTATGAATCCATACCAGACTGAGAGACTAACCAGCAGCATACTGTATGAATCCATACCAGACTGAGGGAGATAACAGCAGCATACGTATGAATCCATACCAGACTGAGAGACTAAACAGCAGCATACTGTATGAATCCACCAGACTGAGGGCTAAACAGCAGCATACTGTATGAATCCATACCAGACTGAGAGACTAACCAGCAGCATACTGTATGAATCCATACCAGACTGAGAGACTAACCAGCAGCATACTATAATCCATACCAGACTGAGAGACTAACCAGCAGCATACTGTATGAATCCATACCAGACTGAGAGACTAACCAGCAGCATACTATATGAATCCATACCAGACTGAGAGACTAACCAGCAGCATACTGTATGAATCCATACCAGACTGAGGGACTAACCAGCAGCATACTGTATGAATCCATACCAGACTGAGAGACTAACCAGCAGCATACTGTATGAATCCATACCAGACTGAGAGACTAACCAGCAGCATACTGTATGAATCCATACCAGACTGAGAGACTAACCAGCAGCATACTGTATGAATCCATACCAGACTGAGAGACTAACCGCAGCATACTGTATGAATCCATACCAGACTGAGAGACTAACCAGCAGCATACTGTATGAATCCATACCAGACTGAGAGACTAACCAGCAGCATACTGTATGAATCCATACCAGACTGAGAGACTAACCAGCAGCATACTGTATGAATCCATACCAGACTGAGAGGACTAACCAGCAGCATACTGTATGAATCCATGGCAGACTGAGAGACTAACCAGCAGCATACTGTATGAATCCATACCAGACTGAGAGACTAACCAGCAGCATACTGTATGAATCCATACCAGACTGAGAGACTAACCAGCAGCATACTGTATGAATCCATACCAGACTGAGAGACTAACCAGCAGCATACTGAATGAATCCATACCAGACTGAGAGACTAACCAGCAGCATACTATATGAATCCATACCAGACTGAGAGACTAACCAGCAGCATACTGAATGAATCCATACCAGACTGAGAGACTAACCAGCAGCATACTGTATGAATCCATACCAGACTGAGGGACTAACCAGCAGCATACTGTATGAATCCATACCAGACTGAGAGACTAACCAGCAGCATACTGTATGAATCCATACCAGACTGAGAGACTAACCAGCAGCATACTGTATGAATCCATACCAGACTGAGAGACTAACCAGCAGCATACTGTATGAATCCATACCAGACTGAGAGACTAACCAGCAGCATACTGTATGAATCCATACCAGACTGAGGACAACCAGCAGCATACTGTATGAATCCATACCAGACTGAGAGACTAACCAGCAGCATACTGTATGAATCCATCCAGACTGAGAGACTAACCAGCAGCATACTGTATGAATCCATACCAGACTGAGAGACTAACAGCAGCATACTAGTAGAATCCATACCAGACTGAGAGACTAACCAGCAGCATACTGTATGAATCCATACCAGACTGAGAGACTAACCAGCAGCATACTGTATGAATCCATACCAGACTGAGAGACTAACCAGCAGCATACTGTATGAATCCATACAGACTGAGGGACTAACCAGCAGCATACTGTATGAATCCATACCAGACTGAGAGACTAACCAGCAGCATACTGTATGAATCCATACCAGACTGAGAGACTAACCAGCAGCATACTGATGAGGATCAGCACAAGGAGGAAGATGGGACAGGACATCCTTCTATTGGTTCCTTTCTATAGCAACACAACTACAGCCCATCTCTGTCTCTCTCCCCTCTCCCTTTCTCTCTCTCCCTCCTCTCCCTTTCTCTCTCTCTCCCCTCTCCCACTCTCTCTTTCTCCCCTCTCCCTTTCTCTCCTCTCCCTTTCTCTCCTCTCCCTTTCTCTCTTTCTCCCCTCTCCCTTTCTCTCTTTCTCCCCTCTCCCTTTCTCTCTTTCTCCCCTCTCCCTTTCTCTTTCTCCCCTCTCCCCTTCTCTCTTTCTCCCCTCTCCCTTTCTCTCCTCTCCCTTTCTCTCTTTCTCCCCTCTCCTTTTCTCTCTTTCTCCCCTCTCCCTTTCTCTTTCTCCCCTCTCCCTTTCTCTCCTCTCCCTTTCTCTCTTTCTCTACTCTCCCTTTCTCTCTTTCTCCCCTCTCCCATTCTCTCTCTCGCTCTCTTTCTCTCTCTCTCCCCTCTCCCATTCTCTCTCTCTCCCCTCTCCCATTCGCTCTCTCTCCCCTCTCCCATTCGCTCTCTCTCCCCTCTCCCATTCTCTCTCTCTCCCCTCTCCCATTCACTCTCTCTCCCCCTTCCCATTCTCTCTCTCTCCCCCTTCCCATTCTCTCTCTCTCCCCCCTCCCTTTCTCTCTCCCCCCCTTCTCTCTCTCTCCCCTCTCCCATTCTCTCTCTCTCCCATTCTCTCTCTCTCTCTCTCTCTCCCATTCTCTCATTCTCTCTCTCCCCCTTCCCATTCTCTCTTTCTCCCCATCTCTCACCTGTTTTCCATCCAGTGTATAGACCCTCTTCACCACTCCAGAGTCCAGTTTGATGGCCTCCGTGATGTCGTTGAGGACCTGTTCGTATGAATGGGCCGTCTTCTTATTGAGGAGTATTCGTACAGCCTTCCTGGGCTTCACCCCGCTCCGCACCACCGTCACCAGCTTGGGCCGGATGAAATCCTTCACCCCCTGGTCCCGGGTGTCTGGAGGTCCGGCCTTGGAGCTGCCCAGGGATGGAGGCCCGCGGGCGGCCGCCGCAGACGAAGCTTTGACGTTCACAGACCAGTTGGGGTTGACGTTCTTGGTGTAGTCGAGCTTCTTGAAGACCTCGATGGAGCCACACACGTAGCTCTCGCCTGGGGAGGTGAGATAGAGGAGAGAGACAGAGGGGGAGGGGGAGATGGGGGAGAGAGACGGGGGAGGGGGAGAGAGACAGGGGGAGAGAGACAGGGGGATGGGGAGATGGGGGAGAGAGACAGGGGGAGGGGAGATAGAGGAGAGAGACAGAGGGAGGGGGAGATAGAGGAGAGAGACAGGGGGAGGGGAGATGGAGGAGAGAGACAGGGGGAGGGGAGATGGGGGAGAGAGACAAGGGGAGGGGGAGATAGAGGAGAGAGACAGGGGGAGGGGGAGATGGGGGAGAGAGACAGGGAGAAGGGGAGGGGGAGAGAGACAGGGAGAAGGGGAGGGGGAGAGAGACAGGGAGAAGGGGAGGGGAGATAGAGGAGAGAGACAGGGAGAAGGAGAGATGGGGGAGGAGAGACAGGGAGAAGGGGGGGGGAGAGACAGGGAGAAGGGGAGGGGGAGATAGAGGAGAGAGACAGGTAGAAGGAGAGATGGGGGAGAGAGACAGGGAGAAGGGGGGGGAGGGAGAAGGGGGGGGAGAGACAGGGAGGAGGGGGGGGATGAGGGAGAGAGACAGGGAGAAGGGGAGGGGGAGGAGAGACAGGGAGAAGGGGAGGAGAAGATAGAGGAGAGAGACAGGGAGAAGGGGAGGGGAAGATAGAGAGAGAGAGACAGGGAGAAGGGGAGGGGAGATAGAGGAGAGAGACAGAGGAGAGAGACAGGGAGAAGGGGAGGGGAGATGGGGAGAGAGACAGGGAGAAGGGGAGGTGGGGAGAGAGACAGGGAGAGAGGGAGATGAGGGAGAGAGACAGGGAGAAGGGGAGATGAGGGGAGAGACAGGGAGAAGGGGGGTGGGGGGAGAGAGGACAGGGGGAGGGGGAGATGGGGGAGAGAGACAGGGAGAAGGGGAGATAGAGGAGAGAGACAGGGAGAAGGGGAGAGGTTATAGAGGAGAGAGACAGGGAGAAGGGGAGATCGGGGAGAGAGGCAAGGAGAAGGGGGGAGAGGAGAGAGACAGGGAGAAGGGGAGATGGGGGAGAGAGGTAAGGAGAAGGGGGAGAAGAGAGAGACAGGGAGAAGGGGAGGGGGAGATAAAGGAGAGAGAAAGGGAGAAGGGGAGATGGGTGAGAGAGGCAGGGGAAATTATTTGGAAATAGCCACGGGATGATTTTTAAATACCATTGAAGAAATGTATTAAAGCTACTTTTTAAGTGAATACCTGCAGTCAACATGTGCAATATGTTAATATTCAATACGTTATTATTCAATATGTTAATATTCAATATGTTAATATTCAATATGTTAATATTCAACATGTTAATATTCAATACGTTTATTATTCAATACGTTTATTGTTCAATATGTTAATATTCAATATGTTAATATTCAATATGTTATTATTCAATATGTTAATATTCAATATGTTATTATTCAATATGTTAATATTCAATATGTTAATATTCAATATGTTAATATTCAATATGTTAATATTCAATACGTTAATATTCAATACGTTAATATTCCATATGTTAATATTCAATACGTTAATATTCAATATGTTATTATTCAATATGTTAATATTCCATACGTTAATATTCAATATGTTAATATTCAATATGTTAATATTCAATATGTTAATATTCAATACGTTAATATTCAATACGTTAATATTCCATACGTTAATATTCAATACGTTATTATTCAATACGTTAATATTCAATATGTTAATATTCAATACGTTTATTATTCAATATGTTAATATTCAATATGTTTATTATCACAGGGACCGGAGCCTTATTGTCCAGCATGCTCCAGGTGGTCCCCAGTCACAGGGACCGGAGCCTTATTGTCCAGCATGCTCCTGGTGGTCCCCAGTCATAGGGACCGGAGCCTTATTGTCCAGCATGCTCCTGGTGGTCCCCAGTCACAGGGACCGGAGCCTTATTGTCCAGCATGCTCCTAGTGGTCCCCAGTCACAGGACCGGAGCCTTATTGTCCAGCATGCTCCTGGTGGTCCCCAGTCACAGGACCGGAGCCTTATTGTCCAGCATGCACCTGGTGGTCCCCAGTCACAGGGACCGGAGCCTTATTGTCCATCATGCTCCTGGTGGTCCCCAGTCACAGGGACCGGAGCCTTATTGTCCAGCATGCTCCTGGTGGTCCCCAGTCACAGGGACCGGAGCCTTATTGTCCAGCATGCTCCTGGTGGTCCCCAGTCACAGGGACCGGAGCCTTATTGTCCAGCATGCTCCTGGTGGTCCCCAGTCACAGGAACCGGAGCCTTATTGTCCAGCATGCTCCTGGTGGTCCCCAGTCACAGGGACCGGAGCCATATTGTCCAGCATGCTCCTGGTGGTCCCCAGTCACAGGGACAGGAGCCTTATTGTCCAGCATGCTCCTGGTGGTCCCCAGTCACAGGGACCGGAGCCTTATTGTCTAGCATGCTCCAGGTGGTCCCCAGTCACAGGGACCGGAGCCTTATTGTCAAGCATGCTCCTGGTGGTCCCCAGTCACAGGGACCGGAGCCTTATTGTCCAGCATGCTCCTGGTGGTCCCCAGTCACAGGGACCGGAGCCTTATTGTCCAGCATGCTCCAGGTGGTCCCCAGTCACAGGGACCGGAGCCTTATTGTCCAGCATGCTCCAGGTGGTCCCCAGTCACAGGGACCGGAGCCTTATTGTCCAGCATGCTCCTGGTGGTCCCCAGTCACAGGGACCGGAGCCTTATTGTCCAGCATGCTCCAGGTGGTCCCCAGTCACAGGGACCGGAGCCTTATTGTCCAGCATGCTCCTGGTGGTCCCCAGTCACAGGGACCGGAGCCTTATTGTCCAGCATGCTCCTGGTGGTCCCCAGTCACAGGGACCGGAGCCTTATTGTCCAGCATGCTCCTGGTGGTCCCCAGTCACAGGGACCGGAGCCTTATTGTCCAGCATGCTCCTGGTGGTCCCCAGTCACAGGGACCGGAGCCTTATTGTCCAGCATGCTCCTGGTGGTCCCCAGTCACAGGGACCGGAGCCTTATTGTCCAGCATGCTCCTGGTGGTCCCCAGTCACAGGGACCGGAGCCTTATTGTCCAGCATGCACCTGGTGGTCCCCAGTCACAGGGACCGGAGCCTTATTGTCCAGCATGCTCCTGGTGGTCCCCAGTCACAGGGACCGGAGCCTTATTGTCCAGCATGCTCCTGGTGGTCCCCAGTCACAGGGACCGGAGCCTTATTGTCCAGCATGCTCCTGGTGGTCCCCAGTCACAGGGACCGGAGCCTTATTGTCCAGCATGCTCCTGGTGGTCCCCAGTCACAGGGACCGGAGCCTTATTGTCCAGCATGCACCTGGTGGTCCCCAGTCACAGGGACCGGAGCCTTATTGTCCAGCATGCTCCTGGTGGTCCCCAGTCACAGGGACCGGAGCCTTATTGTCCAGCATGCTCCAGGTGGTCCCCAGTCACAGGGACCGGAGCCTTATTGTCCAGCATGCTCTTGGTGATCTAGTTACAGTAGGGAATTCACAACTAAATATTTGCCAGCTAGATATCTTATAACTATTAAGTTAACTGTCTAACATGTGCGAAATGCTCTGCTGTTGTGCATTTGGTTTGCTAATTTACTAGGTAGTTAGCTACCTAGCTAAGTGGTTAGCGTCTTCCAAAATCCTGCTTCGCTTGGTAGAGAATCCCCTTTGGATCAAGAGCCTTGTTGGCTAATATTTGTTTTGAGCATGCAGCATTTTTCAGTTACTTATATAACTTTATGAGCTAGGATGTCTGTCCTACAAATAGTTTAGGGTAGAGACTGTATAATAGGTTTTTGCAATGCGCTCACTAGCCTTTAGTTAACATTCTCTACGTGCTTTTACATGTAGTTGTTAGCATTGCTAACCTTCGGATTAGAGAGGCACAATAGGGTTTGAACATAGCGCACCTTGTGTTCAGCTTCCCTACGGTGAAGCATGGTGATGGGAGTATAATGCTTTGGGGATGTTTTTCAGCAGAAGGGACTGGAAGACTAGTCAGCAAAGACGAACAGAGCAAAGTACAGACAGATCCTTGATGAAAACCTGCTCCAGAGCGCTCGGGACCTCAGACTGGGGTGAAGGTTCACCTTCCAACAAGACAAAGGCCCTAACCACACAGCCAAGACAACGCAGGATTGGCTTCGGGACAAGTCTCTGAATGTCCTTGAGTGGCCCAGCCAGAGCCCGGACTTGAACCCGATCGAACATCTCTGTATAACTGAAAATAGCTGTGCAGCAACATTCCCCATCCAACCTGACAGAGCTTGAGAGGATCTGCAGAGAAGAATGGGAGAAACTCCCCAAATACAGGTGTGCCAAGCTTGTAAAGTCATACCCAAAAGGACTCGATGATGTAATCCCTGTCAAAGGTTCTTCAACAAAGTAACAAAGTAAAGGGTCTGAATACTTATGTAAATGTGGAAAAAAATTGACAATTGACAATGTGGATACGGCCCTAGTCTAGTCACCTCCTCTATGACAATGTGGGTACGGCCCTAGTCTAGTCACCTCTATAACAATGTGGATACGGCCCTAGTCTAGTCACCTCCTCTATGACAATGTGGGTACGGCCCTAGTCTAGTCACCTCCTCTATGACAATGTGGATACGGACCTAGTCTAGTCACCACCTCTATAACAATGTGGGTACGGCCCTAGTCTAGTCACCTCCTCTATAACAATGTGGATACGGCCCTAGTCTAGTCACCTCCTCTATGACAATGTGGATATGGCCCTAGTCTAGTCACCTCCTCTATAACAATGTGGATACGGCCCTAGTCTAGTCACCTCCTCTATAACAATGTGGATATGGCCCTAGTCTAGTCACCTCTATAACAATGTGGATACGGCCCTAGTCTAGTCACCTCCTCTATGACAATGTGGGTACGGCCCTAGTCTAGTCACCTCTATAACAATGTGGGTACGGCCCTAGTCTAGTCACCTCCTCTATAACAATGTGGATATGACCCTAGTCTAGTCACCTCCTCTATAACAATGTGGATACGGCCCTAGTCTAGTCACCTCTATAACAATGTGGATACGGCCCTAGTCTAGTCACCTCCTCTATAACAATGTGGATATGGCCCTAGTCTAGTCACCTCCTCTATGACAATGTGGATATGGCCCTAGTCTAGTCACCTCCTCTATAACAATGTGGATACGGCCCTAGTCTATTCACCTCCTCTATGACAATGTGGATACGGCCCTAGTCTAGTCACCTCCTCTATGACAATGTGGATACGGCCCTAGTCTAGTCACCTCCTCTATGACAATGTGGGTACGGCCCTAGTCTAGTCACCTCCTCTATGACAATGTGGATACGGCCCTAGTCTAGTCACCTCCTCTATGACAATGTGGATACGGCCCTAGTCTAGTCACCTCCTCTATGACAATGTGGGTACGACCCTAGTCTAGTCACCTCCTCTATGACAATGTGGATACGGCCCTAGTCTAGTCACCTCCTCTATAACAATGTGGATACGACCCTAGTCTAGTCACCTCCTCTATGACAATGTGGATACGGCCCTAGTCTAGTCACCTCTATAACAATGTGGATACGACCCTAGTCTAGTCACCTCTATAACAATGTGGATACGGCCCTAGTCTAGTCACCTCTATAACAATGTGGATATGGCCCTAGTCTAGTCACCTCCTCTATAACAATGTGGATACGGCCCTAGTCTAGTCACCTCCTCTATAACAATGTGGATACGGCCCTAGTCTAGTCACCTCCTCTATAACAATGTGGATATGGCCCTAGTCTAGTCACCTCCTCTATAACAATGTGGATACGGCCCTAGTCTAGTCACCTCCTCTATAACAATGTGGATACGGCCCTAGTCTAGTCACCTCCTCTATAACAATGTGGATACGGCCCTAGTCTAGTCACCTCCTCTATAACAATGTGGATACGGCCCTAGTCTAGTCACCTCCTCTATGACAATGTGGGTACGGCCCTAGTCTAGTCACCTCTATAACAATGTGGATACGGCCCTAGTCTAGTCACCTCCTCTATAACAATGTGGGTACGGCCCTAGTCTAGTCACCTCCTCTATGACAATGTGGATACGGCCCTAGTCTAGTCACCTCCTCTATAACAATGTGGATACGGCCCTAGTCTAGTCACCTCTATAACAATGTGGATACGGCCCTAGTCTAGTCACCTCCTCTATGACAATGTGGGTACGGCCCTAGTCTAGTCACCTCCTCTATGACAATGTGGATACGGCCCTAGTCTAGTCACCTCCTCTATGACAATGTGGGTACGGCCCTAGTCTAGTCACCTCCTCTATGACAATGTGGATACGGCCCTAGTCTAGTCACCTCTATAACAATGTGGATATGGCCCTAGTCTAGTCACCTCCTCTATAACAATGTGGGTACGGCCCTAGTCTAGTCACCTCCTCTATGACAACGTGGGTACGGCCCTAGTCTAGTCACCTCCTCTATGACAATGTGGATACGGCCCTAGTCTAGTCACCTCTATAACAATGTGGATATGGCCCTAGTCTAGTCACCTCCTCTATAACAATGTGGATACGGCCCTAGTCTAGTCACCTCCTCTATAACAATGTGGATATGGCCCTAGTCTAGTCACCTCTATAACAATGTGGATACGGCCCTAGTCTAGTCACCTCCTCTATGACAATGTGGATATGGCCCTAGTCTAGTCACCTCTATAACAATGTGGATACGGCCCTAGTCTATTCACCTCTATAACAATGTGGATACGGCCCTAGTCTATTCACCTCTATAACAATGTGGATACGGCCCTAGTCTATTCACCTCTATAACAATGTGGATATGGCCCTAGTCTAGTCACCTCCTCTATTACAATGTGGATATGGCCCTAGTCTAGTCACCTCTATAACAATGTGGATACGGCCCTAGTCTATTCACCTCTATAACAATGTGGATATGGCCCTAGTCTAGTCACCTCCTCTATGACAATGTGGATACGGCCCTAGTCTATTCACCTCTATGACAATGTGGATACGGCCCTAGTCTATTCACCTCTATAACAATGTGGGTACGGCCCTAGTCTAGTCACCTCCTCTATAACAATGTGGATACGGCCCTAGTCTATTCACCTCTATGACAATGTGGATACGGCCCTAGTCTATTCACCTCTATGACAATGTGGATACGGCCCTAGTCTAGTCACCTCCTCTATGACAATGTGGATATGGCCCTAGTCTAGTCACCTCCTCTATGACAATGTGGATACGGCCCTAGTCTAGTCACCTCCTCTATAACAATGTGGATACGGCCCTAGTCTAGTCACCTCCTCTATGACAATGTGGATACGGCCCTAGTCTAGTCACCTCCTCTATAACAATGTGGATACGGCCCTAGTCTAGTCACCTCCTCTATAACAATGTGGGTACGGCCCTAGTCTAGTCACCTCTATAACAATGTGGATACGGCCCTAGTCTAGTCACCTCCTCTATGACAATGTGGGTACGGCCCTAGTCTAGTCACCTCCTCTATGACAATGTGGGTACGGCCCTAGTCTAGTCACCTCCTCTATGACAATGTGGGTACGGCCCTAGTCTAGTCACCTCCTCTATGACAATGTGGATATGGCCCTAGTCTAGTCACCTCCTCTATAACAATGTGGATACGGCCCTAGTCTAGTCACCTCCTCTATAACAATGTGGATATGGCCCTAGTCTAGTCACCTCCTCTATAACAATGTGGATACGGCCCTAGTCTAGTCACCTCCTCTATAACAATGTGGATACGACCCTAGTCTAGTCACCTCCTCTATAACAATGTGGATACGACCCTAGTCTAGTCACCTCCTCTATGACAATGTGGATACGGCCCTAGTCTATTCACCTCCTCTATGACAATGTGGATACGGCCCTAGTCTAGTCACCTCTATAACAATGTGGATACGGCCCTAGTCTAGTCACCTCCTCTATAACAATGTGGATACGGCCCTAGTCTAGTCACCTCCTCTATGACAATGTGGGTACGGCCCTAGTCTAGTCACCTCCTCTATGACAATGTGGATACGGCCCTAGTCTATTCACCTCCTCTATGACAATGTGGATACGGCCCTAGTCTAGTCACCTCTATAACAATGTGGATATGGCCCTAGTCCAGTCACCTCTATGACAATGTGGATACGACCCTAGTCTAGTCACCTCCTCTATGACAACGTGGGTACGGCCCTAGTCTATTCACCTCCTCTATGACAATGTGGGTACAGCCCTAGTCTAGTCACCTCCTCTATGCATTTAAGCATTGGATTAGTGTAATTTTATACATTCACTGTCTTCTAGTAGCTGAATTGTATCAATCTTGATGCAAATGACCGGCTACCATCTGACCTATTACAGTCCTTCCCTCTGCACAATGGGAGGAGTTAGTAGACCTACATCACAAAAACGATGTGCGGACGCTTCAATGGGGCAGAAGTCCATGTGTTGTTTCGATTCTGGATGGCCAAATAGCAGAACGATGGATTCATGTTGTTTTCAATAAACATTGGTAACTAATTATAATTTACATTTTGTTAACAAGCTAAGCCAACCCCGTCTGTTTTGTCCCATAGTTGTGCAGTGTTCATTTTGTTGCTAAACAACCAACCCGTCAGTTTTGTCCCACAGTTGTGTATTGTCAGTTTTGTTTCTAAACAACCAACCCGTCAGTTTTGTTGCTAAACAACCAACCCGTCAGTTTTGTTGCTAAACAACCATCCCGTCAGTTTTGTTGCTAAACAACCAACCCGTCAGTTTTGTTGCTAAACAACCAACCCGTCAGTTTTGTTGCTAAACAACCAACCCGTCAGTTTTGTTGCTAAACAACCAACCCGTCAGTTTTGTTGCTAAACAACCAACCCATCAGTTTTGTTGCTAAACAACCAACCCATCAGTTTTGTTGCTAAACAACCAACCCCGTCAGTTTTGTTGCTAAACAACCAACTCATCTACACTGAGTGTACAAAACATTAGGAACACCTGCTCTTTCCATGATATAGACTGACCAGGTGAATCCAGGTTAAAGCTATGATATAGACTGACCAGGTGAATCCAGGTTAAAGATATGATTCCTGTGGAATGCAACTTAATATTAGAAAGGTGTTCTTAATTTTTTGTACTCTCAACCATACTCTACCCAGAGAGAGAGAGAGAGAGAGAGAGATTTCCAAAGTAATTCAAGCATTATATTACCCTCTAGCAGTTGATCGGTGCTGGTGATCTTTTTGGTTCCGTCCACGGAGTAAATGGTCCTGACGCCCTGCGGCAGATTCACATTATCAGACAGCGAGCGGGTTAGGTCCACCAGCAGCGCGTCAAACGACCGGAACCGCTCCACTGAGATGGCGTACACTATCCCGTTAAAGTAGCGGTCCCCGTTGCGGTAGAAGCGGACCTTCTTGGCCTTCTTCTCTGAGCTGAGGTTCTTGAGTGTCCGGGAACGGTAGAGGCTGCAGTGGGCGCTGTGTGTAGGGCTGGTCACCCCGTTCAGCCTGCTCCCTCCTCGGCTGTTCCGCTGCGCCTTATCCCGCTCGTCGAAATGCTCCAGCTCCATCGCACTGCCGAAGGTCACAAGCACAGCTACACTATCTAAATAAAGAAATAGATAATTAGGACGAATAATGGAACCAACTAAACAAACATGTACAGTGATAATCTGAGATATTCCGGATAAAATGCGTAAAAATGGTGTCCAAACAACACCCGTTTTAGTTTCAATTAACCGGTTTGTCCAGAAAGCCGCGGTCTATCTCTGTTAGCCAGGACTAGTGTCCGCGGTCTCAAAATAACTTGCTAATGACAGATTATGTATAGTAGGCTTGGCTAGGCATTGTGTGTCATGTGGTTGCAAGGGAAGCAGGGAATGAATGACGGGTCTTAGTCCGATAGCCATGTGCTTTCTGTTACTGTATAAATATGTAAATGTAGGGCACAGAGACCAGAGCAGAGATAATTCAGAGGGTCTCCGCTTGAACACACTCACTACCTATCCAAATGTTTACGAAGCCATTCGCTCTTCGATTGCAATTCAAACAAATTCAAAAATGAGAAAAAAGATGAATGAGAAAAAATATGAATATTACTTCTAAAAAATATGTTTGATTGTGTTATTGTGTCCAATTGACAACATAGAGGTTTCACATTGTCCAATACGTGCACGGAGATCACTTTCAACTGTTTCGAACAAACTGATCAACATTAGTGTCATATCAACGAATCAACAATGATTTTCTACCACAGTGACGGATTTGTGAATGACACCCTTCTAATAATGGTGCGGCAGGTAGCCTGGTTAGAGCGGTGGGCCAGTAACCGAACGGTTGCTGGGTCGAATCCCCGAGCTGACAAGATAAACATTTGATGTTCTTTCCCAGAACAAGGCAGTTCCCCGGTAGGTCGTCATTATTAATACAAATGTGTTCTTCAACTGACTTGCCTAGTTAAATAGTTCCAATTAAAATAACAGCTACATAGAGAAGGAAACAGCGAAATGGATGGAAGCGCTGCGTTTTTTGCTTATATCAACGCAGTAAATTATTGTTTTTCATAGTTTGCTTACCTACGTGATTCACTAAGGATTCGGTCGCCTCCAGTGTTGCTGCGTGTATTTCCCCCTGAAAACAGAAGAATGGGTTTCAGGAAACAGTAGCCAGTGAAGTGTAGACTCAGGACCGTTGCCTCTTTCCTGGCGGTTATCAGACACCGCAGTTATCACAGAACAGAACAGCGCAGACCCGCACTTTTGTTTTCCTTCTCCCCTCCACCACCATCACTACCAGTGAGTGAGTGAGTGTGGGTGTGCGTGCGTGCGTGCGTGCGTGCGAGAGAGAGAGAGAGAGAGAGAGAGAGAGAGAGAGAGAGAGAGAGAGAGAGAGAGAGAGAGACAGAGAGAGAGAGACAGAGAGACAGAGAGAGACAGTGAAGAGAGAGACAGTGAAGAGAGAGAGAGAGAGAGACAGAGAGAGAGAGAGACAGTGAAGAGAGAGACAGTGAAGAGAGAGAGAGAGAGAGACAGAGAGACAGAGAGAGACAGTGAAGAGAGAGACAGTGAAGAGAGAGAGAGACAGTGAAGAGAGAGAGAGAGAGAGCGTGGAGGCTGGGCACACCTCGGGCTCGTGCTACTGGCCCCGCACCTGCGAAGCACAGGGCTGCTTTAACTACGTCATTATCAATAAAAGGCGTCTGGACTAGAGCAGGATGAGGAGGAGAGTGTACCAGTACCTCATGTATGTAGCCTCCTGTACATTGACTCAGTACCTCCTGTATTTAGCCCCCTGTACATTGACTCAGTACCTCCTGTATTTAGCTTCCTGTACATTGACTCAGTACTTCCTGTATTTAGCCCCCTGTACATTGACTCAGTACCTCCTGTATTTAGCATCCTGTACATTGACTCAGTACCTCCTGTATTTAGCCCCCTGTATATTGACTCGGTACCTCCTGTATTTAGCTTCCTGTACATTGACTCAGGACCTCCTGTATTTAGCCCCCTGTACATTGACTCAGTACCGGGATCTCCTGTATTTAGCCCCCTGTACATTGACTCAGTACCGGGACTTCCTGTATATAGCCTCCTGTACATTGATTAGTTACCAGAACCTCCTGTATATAGCCTCTTGTACATTGATTAGTTACCTTACCTCCTGTATATAGCCTCCTGTACATTGACTCGGTACCGGGACCTCCTGTATATAGCCTCCTGTACATTGACTCAGTACCAGGACCTCCTGTATATAGCCTCCTGTACATTGACTCGGTACCGGACCTCCTGTATATAGCCTCCTGTACATTGACTCGGTACCGGGACCTCCTGTATATAGCCTCCTGTACATTGATTAGTTACCTTACCTCCTGTATATAGACTCATTGTTGTTAGATTTATTGTGTTACAATTTTTTATATTTTTTTTATTACTTTAGTTTATTTAGTAAATATTTTCTTAAATCTATTTTCTGAAAACTGCATTGTTGTTTAAAACCTGTTTGGGCTGCAGGGGGAGTATTGAGTAGCCAGATAAAAGGTGCCCATTTCAAACGGCCTCGTACTCAATTCTTGCTCGTACAATATGCATATTATTATTACTATTGGATAGAAAACACTATCTAGTTTCTAAAACCGTTTGAATTATTTCTCTGAGTGAAACAGAACTCATTCTGCAGCACATTTCCTGACCAGGAAGTGGAAAGTCTGAAATCGATGCTCTGTTCTACTTCCTGCCTATACATGGGCATGATACGTAAGAGTCTACGTGCACTTCATACACCTTCCCCTGGATGTCAAGAAGAGGCGGTGAGAGAAGAAATTTCGTGTTTATCTTGGTCTGAGGTGGAATAAAAGCTCTTTGTATGACGTGACCGTCCATTTTCTGTTTTCTGGAGCGCGCGAAAGGGGACATGGATTTGCCTTCTGTTTAGCTGTCGTTATGGACGACTAATATCTCCGGCTATGATTTTATTTGATACATGTGACCATATCATCGTAAAGTATGTTTTTTCAATATAGTTTCATCAGATTATTGAAAATTTTTCGGGAGTTTTGCCGTGTTCCGTTCTCTTCCGTTTGTTGACTTGGAGAGCTTTGTGCCACTTGGCAAGTGCGCGTGCTAAATCGAGAGGGAAAATGAACGTTCTAAATCCAAACAACGACTGTTCTTGACAAAGGACACCTTCTACAACATTCTGATGGAAGATCACCAAAAGTAAGAAACATTTTATGATGCTAATTCATATATCTGTCGTGCATGTGAATTAGTCGTGGGCGCCCAACTTTGGGGTACTCAGCTATACCGAAGCTGGATGTCGTAATGAAGTTATTTTTTAGAATTCTAACACTGCGATTTCATTAAGAACTAATGGATCTATCATTTCCTATACAACATGTATTTTTTACTTATGTTTATGAATAGCTATTTGGTCAGAATATGTGTGTCAGAAAACGTGTCAGAAAAATATCGTTGCTGTTTAGACGTGGAAAAAGTAGCTAAGTTAGCACAATGTGTAACCACTGATTTCAGCTCTAAATATGCAAATTTTCGAACAAAACATAAGTGTATGTATAACCTGATGTTATAGGACTGTCATCTGATGAAGAAAATCAAGGTTAGTCAAAAATTATATATCTTTTGCTTGTTTGTTACGATCGCTAACTTTTGCTACTGGGAAATTGCTTGTGTTTTTGGCTATTGTGGTAAGCTAATATAACGCTCTATTCTGTTTTCGCTGTAAAACACTTGATAAATCGGAAATATTGTCTGGAATCACAAGATGCCTGTCTTTCAATTGCTGTACACTATGTATTTTTCAGAAATGTTTTATGATGAGTATTTAGTTATTTGGCGTTGGTGTCTGTAATTATTCTGTCTGCTTTCGGTGCAATTTCTGATTGTAGCTGCAATGTAAACTATGATTTATACCTGAAATATGCACATTTTTCTAACAAAACATATGCTATACAATAAATATGTTATCAGACTGTCATCTGATGAAGTTGTTTCTTGGTTAGTGGCTATTTATATCTTTATTTGGACGAATTTGTGATAGCTACTGATGGAGTAAAAAACTGGTGGAGTAAAAAAAGTGGTGTCTTTTGCTAACGTGGTTAGCTAATAGATTTACATATTGTGTCTTCCCTGTAAAACATTTTAAAAATCGGACATGTTGGCTGGATTCACAAGATGTGTACCTTTCATATGCTGTATTGGACTTGTTAATGTGTGAAAGTTAAATATTTAAAAAAAATATCTTTTGAATTTCGCGCCCTGCACTTTGAGCTGGCTGTTGTCATAAGTGTACCGGTGTCGGGCTTGCAGCCATAAGAAGTTGTTTAAGGGCTTCACGATAAGGTCTACTACAACTGTTGTATTTGGTGCATGTGACAAATACAATTTGATTTGATTAGATCTGCTGATGTAAAACGGGATTCATAAATACATTTGATTAATTGTGTGTGTTGGAAAGGAGGAGTGTGTGTGTGTTGGAAAGGAGGAGTGTGTGTGTTGGGAAGGAGGAATGTGTGTGTTGGGAAGGAGGAGTGTGTGTGTGTTGGGAAGGAGGAGTGTGTGTGTTGGGAAGGAGGAGTGTGTGTGTTGGGAAG
The DNA here is from genome assembly GCF_016432855.1 of Salvelinus namaycush. Classification (NCBI taxonomy): domain Eukaryota; kingdom Metazoa; phylum Chordata; class Actinopteri; order Salmoniformes; family Salmonidae; genus Salvelinus; species Salvelinus namaycush. The sequence goes on along the minus strand of NC_052318.1, from coordinate 2,546,524 downwards.
GAGGAGTGTGTGTTGGGAAGGAGGAGTGTGTGTGTGTGTGTTGGGAAGGAGGAGTGTGTGTGTGTGTTGGGAAGGAGGAGTGTGTGTGTGTTGGGAAGGAGGAGTGTGTGTGTGTGTTGGGAAGGAGGAGTGTGTGTGTTGGGAAGGAGGAGTGTGTGTGTTGGGAAGGAGGAGTGTGTGTGTGTTGGGAAGGAGCTGGGCTGTTTTAAACATTTTATTTTGACTTACTATGATCTGCCTCAATCACAGCTGCAGTGAAGCAGTGGAGGGGAAGCGATGGAGAGAGAGATGGAGGAGAAATGGAGAGAGAAATGGAGAGAGAGATGGAGAGAGAGATGGAGAGAGAGAGATGGAGAGAGAGATGGAGAGAGAGATGGAGAGAGAAATGGAGAGAGAGATGTAATTGAAGACTCCATAGACTCTAACCAATTCTGGGAAAATTGGAAAACACTAAACAAACAACAACACGAAGAATTATCTATCCAAAATGGAGATGTATGGGTAAACCACTTCTCCAATCTTTTTGGCTCTATAACAAAGAATAAAGAGCAAAAACATATACATGATCAAATACAAATCCTAGAATCAACTATTAAAGACTACCAGAACCCACTGGATTCTCCAATTACCTTGAATGAGTTACAGGACAAAATAAAAACCCTCCAACCCAAAAAGGCCTGTGGTGTTGATGGTATCCTTAATGAAATGATCAAATATACAGACAACAAATTCCAATTGGCTATATTAAAACTGGCTATATTAAAACTTACCTGGTAGTTTGGTGGATGGGACTACCAGCTCTCTGTAATCTAGAGGGCAACCAGTGGGTCCGTCTCCTCTATACCATGTTTCTTGCAGGATGACAATGTCTGCATTACCGATTTCTTTGGTGAAGTCCGGGTTCCTGCTCTTTAGGCCAAAGGCAGATGACCTCAGACCTTGGATATTCCAGGATGATATAGTGAAGGCTTTTTGTTCCATAAAGTGTCCAATGTTGTTGGTCGGGGTTTGGCCTCAGGCCAGTAAGTGTGAGCAGAGCCTGCTGAGCATCTGGTACATGCCGTTGGCTTGGGCGAGTGTAAGAGTGGGGGTTGGGCCTGTTTGCCCGCTCACTACCTGGGCGTATGTGTGACTTCCATGTTGATGCCCTCTTTGCGGGGGTGGGGTGCATGGGGTGGGCAGGAGTGGCATGGGTCTGATCTGAGGGGGCCTAAATTGGGTGTGGGCATGGTTGATGTGGGGGGGGTGTGTAGGTCCAGGGGGGGGTCCTGGAGGTCTTGGAGGGTGTCTCGCTGGTCTGGGTGGGGTGTCTATTGATCTGTTGCTCCTGTGTGAAGTGTTGGGGCTTCGTTTGAGAGCGATGTCCTTTAGAGTCCGGGCAAAGGTGGGCACTGCTGCCTTGTAGAGGTGGACCTGGTCATAGAGGCTGTTCAAGTCCAGGGTGGAGTGGTGTGCCAGAAAAACATTTGGTTTTGAGGCACAGTCACGGGAAATGCTTGCGTTTATCCTTCAGAGACCAACCTTCCATCTCTATCCTCCAGAGACCAACCTTCCATCTCTAACCTTCCATCTCTATCCTCCAGAGACCAACCTTCCATCTCTATCCTCCAGAGACCAATCTTCCATCTCTATCCTCCAGAGACCAACCTTCCATCTCTATCCTCCAGAGACCAACCTTCCATCTCTCTCTCTCTCTCTCTCTCTCTGTTCTGACCATCCCATCTTAAGTCCTCTGTTTATTTGTGTTTTCCTGTTAGTTTGTGTGTGTGTGTTTATTTGTTTATGGCGTCAGAAAGTAAACTGAGTGCTAGGCTGAAGACAGGACGTGGCCTAAGAGAGATACAGTAGATAGAGGAACACACTCTCTGCATTCTATCCTCCAGAGACCAACCTTCCATCTCTAACCTTCCATCTCTATCCTCCAGACAAACCTTCCATCTCTATCCTCCAGAGACCAAACTTCCATCTCTATCCTCCAGAGACCAACCTTCCATCTCTATCCTCCAGAGACAAAACTTCCATCTCTATCCTCCAGAGACCAACCTTCCATCTCTATCCTCCAGAGACCAACCTTCCATCTCTATCCTCCAGAGACCAACCTTCCATCTCTAACCTTCCATCTCTATCCTCCAGAGACAAACCTTCCATCTCTATCCTTCAGAGACCAACCTTCCATCTCTATCCCCCAGAGACCAACCTTCCATCTCTATCCCCCAGAGACCAACCTTCCATCTCTATCCTGCAGAGACCAACCTTCCATCTCTATCCTCCAGAGACCAACCTTCCATCTCTATCCTCCAGAGACCAACCTTCCATCTCTATCCTTCCATCTCTATCCTCCAGAGACTATCCTTCCATCTCTATCCTCCAGAGACCAACCTTCCATCTCTATCCTCCAGAGACCAACCTTCCATCTCTATCCTCCAGAGACCAAACTTCCATCTCTATCCTCCAGAGACCAACCTTCCATCTCTATCCTCCAGAGACCAAACTTCCATCTCTATCCTCCAGAGACCAACCTTCCATCTCTATCCTCCAGAGACAAAACTTCCATCTCTATCCTCCAGAGACCAACCTTCCATCTCTATCCTCCAGAGACCAACCTTCCATCTCTATCCTCCAGAGACCAACCTTCCATCTCTAACCTTCCATCTCTATCCTCCAGAGACAAACCTTCCATCTCTATCCTTCAGAGACCAACCTTCCATCTCTATCCCCCAGAGACCAACCTTCCATCTCTATCCCCCAGAGACCAACCTTCCATCTCTATCCCCCAGAGACCAACCTTCCATCTCTATCCTGCAGAGACCAACCTTCCATCTCTATCCCCCAGAGACCAACCTTCCATCTCTATCCCCCAGAGACCAACCTTCCATCTCTATCCTCCAGAGACCAACCTTCCATCTCTATCCTCCAGAGACCAACCTTCCATCTCTATCCTCCAGAGACCAACCTTCCATCTCTATCCTTCAGAGACCAACCTTCCATCTCTATCCTCCAGAGACCAACCTTCCATCTCTAACCTTCCATCTCTATCCTCCAGAGACCAACCTTCCATCTCTATCCTCCAGAGACCAATCTTCCATCTCTATCCTCCAGAGACCAACCTTCCATCTCTATCCTCCAGAGACCAACCTTCCATCTCTAACCTTCCATCTCTATCCTCCAGAGACCAACCTTCCATCTCTATCCCCCAGAGACCAAACTTCCATCTCTATCCTTCAGAGACCAACCTTCCATCTCTATCCTCCAGAGACCAACCTTCCATCTCTATCCTCCAGAGACCAACCTTCCATCTCTATCCTCCAGAGACCAACCTTCCATCTCTATCCTTCCATCTCTATCCTCCAGAGACTATCCTTCCATCTCTATCCTCCAGAGACCAACCTTCCATCTCTATCCTCCAGAGACCAACCTTCCATCTCTATCCTCCAGAGACCAACCTTCCATCTCTATCCCCCAGAGACCAACCTTCCATCTCTATCCTCCAGAGACTAATCTTCCATCTCTATCCTGCAGAGACCAACCTTCCATCTCTATCCTCCAGAGACCAACCTTCCATCTCTATCCTCCAGAGACCAACCTTCCATCTCTAACCTTCCATCTCTATCCTTCCTTCTCGAACCTTGGGTCAGGGTATGGGTCAGGGTATGGGACAGGGTATGGGTCAGGGTATGGGTTAGGGTATGGGTCTAGGTAGGGGTCAGGGTATGGTTCAGGGTATGGGTCAGGGTATGGGTCTAGGCATTGGTCTAGGTATGGGTAAGGGTATGGGTCAGAGTATGGGTCAGGGTATGGATCAGGGTATGGGTCAGGGTATGGACAGCGTATGGGTCAGAGTACGGGTCATGGTATGGGACAGAGTATGGGTCAGGGTATGGGTCTAGGTAAGGGTCAGGGTATGGAACAGGGTATGGGTCTAGGTATTGGTCAGGGTATGAGTCAGAGTATGGGTCAGAGTATGGGTCTAGGTATGGGTCAGGGTATGGGTTAGAGTATGGGTTAGAGTAGGGGTCAGAGTAAGGGTCAGAGTAGGGGTCAGGGTATGGGTCAGGGTATGAATATGGGACAGGGTATGGGTTAGAGTAGGGGTCAGGGTATTGGTTAGAGTAGGGGTCAGGGTATGGGTCTAGGTAGGGGTCAGAGTATGGGTCAAGGAATGGGTCAGGGTATGGGTCTAGGTAGGGGTCAGGGTATGGGTCAGAGTATGGGTCAGGGTATGGGTCAGTGTATGGGTCAGGGTATGGGTCAGGGAATGGGTCAGGGTATGGGTCAGGGTATGGATCAGAGTATGTGTCAGGGTATGGGTCAGGGTATGGATCAGGGTATGTGTTAGAGTATGGGTCAGGGTATGGGTCTAGGTTGGTCTCTGGAGGATAGAGATGGAAGGTTATGCAGGTATTTACTTGGAATGTTATGCAGGTATTTACTTGGAATGTTATGCAGGTATTTACTTGGAATGTTATGCAGGTGTGTACCTGGAATGTTATGCAGGTATTTACTTGGAATGTTATGCAGGTGTGTACCTGGAATGTTATGCAGGTGTGTACCTGGAATGTTATGCAGGTATTTACTTGGAATGTTATGCAGGTGTGTACCTGGAATGTTATGCAGGTATTTACTTGGAATGTTATGCAGGTGTGTACCTGGAATGTTATGCAGGTATTTACTTGGAATGTTATGCAGGTGTGTACCTGGAATGTTATGCAGGTATTTACTTGGAATGTTATGCAGGTGTGTACCTGGAATGTTATGCAGGTATTTACTTGGAATGTTATGCAGGTGTGTACCTGGAATGTTATGCAGGTGTGTACCTGGAATGTTATGCAGGTATTTACATGGTGTGTACCTGGAATGTTATGCAGGTGTGTACCTGGAATGTTATGCAGGTGTGTACCTGGAATGTTATGCAGGTGTGTACCTGGAATGTTATGCAGGTGTGTACCTGGAATGTTATGCAGGTGTGTACTTAGAATGTTATGCAGGTATTTACTTGAAATGTTATGCAGGTGTGTACCTGGAATGTTATGCAGGTGTGTACATGGAATGTTATGCAGGTATTTACATGGAATACTATGCAGGTGTGTACTTAGAATGTTATGCAGGTGTGTACTTAGAATGTTATGCAGGTGTGTACTTAGAATGTTATGCAGGTATTTACTTGGAATGTTATGCAGGTGTGTACCTGGGATGTTATGCAGGTGTGTACATGGAATGTTATGCAGGTGTTTACTTGGAATGTTATGCAGGTGTGTACATGGAATGTTATGCAGGTATTTACATGGAATGTTATGCAGGTGTGTACCTAGAATGTTATGCAGGTATTTACATGGGATGTTATGCAGGTATTTACATGGAATGTTATGCAGGTGTGTACCTGGAATGTTATGCAGGTGTGTACTTAGAATGTTATGCAGGTGTGTACCTGGAATGTTATGCAGGTGTGTACTTAGAATGTTATGCAGGTATTTACTTGGAATGTTATGCAGGTATTTACTTGGAATGTTATGCAGGTGTGTACCTGGAATGTTATGCAGGTGTGTACCTGGAATGTTATGCAGGTGTGTACTTAGAATGTTATGCAGGTATTTACTTGGAATGTTATGCAGGTATTTACTTGGAATGTTATGCAGGTGTGTACCTGGAATGTTATGCAGGTGTGTACCTGGAATGTTATGCAGGTGTGTACTTAGAATGTTATGCAGGTATTTACTTGGAATGTTATGCAGGTGTGTACCTGGAATGTTATGCAGGTGTGTACCTGGAATGTTATGCAGGTATTTACTTGGAATGTTATGCAGGTGTGTACCTGGGATGTTATGCATGTGTGTACATGGAATGTTATGCAGGTATTTACATGGAATACTATGCAGGTGTGTACTTAGAAAGTTATGCAGGTATTTACATGGAATGTTATTCAGGTGTGTACCTGGGATGTTATGCAGGTGTGTACTTAGAATGTTATGCAGGTGTGTACTTGGAATGTTATGCAGGTGTGTACCTGGAATGTTATGCAGGTGTGTACTTAGAATGTTATGCAGGTATTTACATGGAATGTTATGCAGGTGTGTACTTAGAATGTTATGCACGTATTTACATGGAATGTTATGCAGGTGTGTACATGGAATGTTATGCAGGTGTGTACCTGGAATGTTATGCAGGTATTTACATGGTGTGTACCTGGAATGTTATGCAGTTGTGTACCTGGAATGTTATGCAGGTGTGTACCTGGAATGTTATGCAGGTGTGTACCTGGAATGTTATGCAGGTGTGTACCTGGAATGTTATGCAGGTGTGTACTTAGAATGTTATGCAGGTATTTACTTGAAATGTTATGCAGGTGTGTACCTGGAATGTTATGCAGGTGTGTACATGGAATGTTATGCAGGTATTTACATGGAATACTATGCAGGTGTGTACTTAGAATGTTATGCAGGTGTGTACCTGGAATGTTATGCAGGTGTGTACTTAGAATGTTATGCAGGTATTTACATGGAATGTTATGCAGGTGTGTACTTAGAATGTTATGCACGTATTTACATGGAATGTTATGCAGGTGTGTACATGGAATGTTATGCAGGTGTGTACCTGGAATGTTATGCAGGTATTTACATGGTGTGTACCTGGAATGTTATGCAGTTGTGTACCTGGAATGTTATGCAGGTGTGTACCTGGAATGTTATGCAGGTGTGTACCTGGAATGTTATGCAGGTGTGTACCTGGAATGTTATGCAGGTGTGTACCTGGAATGTTATGCAGGTGTGTACTTAGAATGTTATGCAGGTATTTACTTGAAATGTTATGCAGGTGTGTACCTGGAATGTTATGCAGGTGTGTACCTGGAATGTTATGCAGGTATTTACATGGAATGTTATGCAGGTGTGTACCTGGAATGTTATGCAGGTGTGTACTTAGAATGTTATGCAGGTATTTACTTGGAATGTTATGCAGGTGTGTACCTGGAATGTTATGCAGGTGTGTACATGGAATGTTATGCAGGTATTTACATGGAATGTTATGCAGGTGTGTACCTGGAATGTTATGCAGGTGTGTACTTAGAATGTTATGCAGGTGTGTACCTGGAATGTTATGCAGGTGTGTACCTGGAATGTTATGCAGGTGTGTACTTAGAATGTTATGCAGGTATTTACTTGGAATGTTATGCAGGTGTGTACCTGGAATGTTATGCAGGTGTGTACTTAGAATGTTATGCAGGTATTTACTTGGAATGTTATGCAGGTATTTACTTGGAATGTTATGCAGGTATTTACTTGGAATGTTATGCAGGTATTTACTTGGAATGTTATGCAGGTGTGTACTTGGGATGTTATGCAGGTGTGTACATGGAATGTTATGCAGGTATTTACATGGAATACTATGCAGGTGTGTACTTAGAAAGTTATGCAGGTATTTACATGGAATGTTATGCAGGTGTGTACCTGGGATGTTATGCAGGTGTGTACTTAGAAAGTTATGCAGGTATTTACATGGAATGTTATGCAGGTGTGTACCTGGAATGTTATGCAGGTGTGTACCTGGAATGTTATGCAGGTGTGTACCTGGAATGTTATGCAGGTGTGTACCTGGAATGTTATGCAGGTGTGTACTTAGAATGTTATGCAGGTATTTACTTGGAATGTTATGCAGGTGTGTACCTGGAATGTTATGCAGGTGTGTACTTGGAATGTTATGCAGGTATTTACTTAGAATGTTATGCAGGTATTTACTTGGAATGTTATGCAGGTGTGTACCTGGAATGTTATGCAGGTGTGTACCTGGAATGTTATGCAGGTGTGTACCTGGAATGTTATGCAGGTGTGTTATTGGCAGTTGTATGGCTTTGTCATTTATTTACAACAGTGCTACTTCTCCTGGAATTACCGTGTGTATTACATACTTCTGTAACATTGCTGACTCCTCACAGCGATGCATTACGATGAGAATGTCAACTGAGCCCAAGCGACCACCGCTTCAAGGGCGGCAATGAGCCTTCATCTGGTACTGCAGGTACAAGAGAGGACAATACCCGGTGTGGGAAAACTGATCCTACTTATGGTACGATTACTGTTGATACAAACCTGTCAACTACAAGGAGTAGGCTAAGTGCTAAGTGCTATGTGGCTATGTGCTATGTGGCTATGTGGCTATGTGCTATGTGCTAAGTACTATGTGCTAAGTGCTAAGTGCTATGTGGCTATGTGCTAAGGGCTATGTGCTATGTGCTAAGTGCTATGTGGCTATGTGCTAAGGGCTATGTGGCTATATGCTAAGTGCTATGTGGCTAAGTGCTATGTGGCTAAGTGCTATGTGGCTAAGTGCTATGTGGCTATGTGCTAAGTGGCTATGTGCTAAGTGGCTATGTGCTAAGGGCTATGTGCTATGTGCTAAGTGCTATGTGGCTATGTGCTAAGTGCTATGTGGTAAGGGCTGTGTGGCTATATGCTAAGTGCTATGTGGCTAAGTGCTATGTGGCTAAGTGCTATGTGGCTATGTGCTAAGTGCTATGTGCTAAGTGCTATGTGGCTATGTGCTTGTTTTTTGTCTTGAAGGTGTCAAGGACACACCCCAAAAAACACTCACACCAAACCACACCCCAAATCCAACTTACGTTTTGCTTCTGTCATGACTGCCAGCATGTCTTTTTATTATTTTACCTTTTTTTAACGAGGCAAGCCAGTTAAGAACAAATTCTTATTTACAATGACGGCCTACCGGGGAACAGTGGGTTAACTGTCTTGTTCAGGGGTAGAACGACAGATTTTGACCTTGTCAGCTCGGGGATTCGATTTTGCAACCTCCGGTTACTAGTCCAACGCTCTAACCACTAGGCTATCTGCCACCTCTACACTCTAACCACTAGGCTACCTGACACCCCTACACTCTAACCACTAGGCTACCTGCCCCCCCCCCCCCCTACACTCTAACCACTAGACTACCTGACGCCACTACACTCTAACCACTAGGCTACCTGCCGCCCCTACACTCTAACCACTAGACTACCTGCCCCCCCCCCCTACACTCTAACCACTAGGCTACCTGCCGCCCCTACACTCTAACCACTAGGCTACCTGCCGCCCCTACACTCTAACCACTAGGCTACCTGCCGCCCCTACACTCTAACCACTAGGCTACCTGACACCCCTACACTCTAACCACTAGGCTACCTGACACCCCTCCACTCTAACCACTAGGCTACCTGACACCCCTACACTCTAACCACTAGGCTACCTGACACCCCTACACTCTAACCACTAGGCTACCTGACGCCACTACACTCTAACCACTAGACTACCTGACGCCCCTACACTCTAACCACTAGACTACCTGCCGTCTCGAGGAGCAAGACAAAAAAAAGAGGCCAAATAAGGGGTGCAGGTCTCCTTTAAGACTTTAGCTCTACTATATCCATCTAAAGTTAGACTGGAACATGTTCTCATGGTGAGTATGTTCATATAGAGTAGATATAAGTCCTACCCTATAACCACTGGTCCACACACACACACACAGAGTCCTAACTGTTGCCCTGTATAGCCAGAGACTAATCAGATGAACTAACGATATGTCGACGTGTGTGTGTAGTATACTGTGTGTGTGTGTAGTATAATGTGTGTGTGTGTGTGTGTGTGTCACCATAAGGCCTTTCAGAAGGTGATTATAGATTAGTGGGTGCTAATACTGACCACTATTAGTCGTATTCTCATCAACGTGACACTGTTTTCTCAACAGAGAGAACAATAAACAAAGAAACAAATGGATAAACTGTGCTGCTGGTACTCACTCTAAACAGATCAACAACACACTGACAGGGAGGAGAGAGGGAGGACAAGGAGAGAAGCACAGAGACAGACAGACTGACAGGGAGAGAGAGGGAGGAGGAGAGGGAGAGAAACAGAGAGAGAAACACAGAGACAGACAGACTGACAGGGACAGACTGACAGGGAGAGAGAGGGAGGACAAGGAGAGAAGCACAGAGACAGACACGCTGACAGGGAGAGAGAGGGAGGAGGAGAGGGAGAGAAACAGAGAGAGAAACACAGAGACAGACAGACTGACAGGGACAGACTGACAGGGAGAGAGAGGGAGGACAGGGAGAGAAGCACAGAGACAGACAGACTGACAGGGAGAGAGAGGGAGGAGGAGAGGGAGAGAAACAGAGAGAGAAACACAGAGACAGACAGACTGACAGGGACAGACTGACAGGGGGAGAGAGGGAGGACAGGGAGAGAAACAGAGGAAGAGAAAGGAGAGAGAGAGAAACAGAAAGAGAGACAGAGAGAAACAGAGACCTTACCCTCCTGTTCGATCCTCAGTCTGCAGTCTGCAGCTGACCATGCAGCGCTGCCTTCCCATTGGTCAGAATGTTCAGCCTCTGCCTCAGTGCATCCTGGGAAATAGAGTCAGACACACAATGACCACCACATGACCAGGAATAACTCACGGCCCAGTTAAAAGATAGAACAAGTCCTACAGGAAACAGATAGAACTAGACCTACAGGGCCCAGATAGAACTAGACCGACAGGGCCCAGATAGAACTAGACCGACAGGGCCCAGATAGAACTAGACCGACAGGGCCCAGATAGAACTAGACCTACAGGGCCCAGATAGAACTAGACCTACAGGGCCCAGATAGAACTAGACCTACAGGGCCCAGATAGAACTAGACCGACAGGGCCCAGATAGAACTAGACCGACAGGGCCCAGATAGAACTAGACCGACAGGGCCCAGATAGAACTAGACCTACAGGACTTATTTATAAAATCCTCTTACGCCTCACTCCCCCCTATCTGAGATATCTACTGCAGCCCTCATCCTCCACATACAACACCCGTTCTGCCAGTCACATTCTGTTAAAGGTCCCCAAAGCAGACACATCCCTGGGTCGCTCCTCTTTTCAGTTATCTGCAGCTAGCGACTGGAATGAGCTGCAACAAACACTCAAACTGGACAGTTTTATCTCAATCTCTTCATTCAAAAGACTAAATCATGGACACTCTTACTGACAGTTGTGGCTGCTTTGTGTGATATATTGTTGTCTCTACCTTCTTGCCCATTGTGCTGTTGTCTGTGCCCAATAAAGTTTGTACCATGTTGTGCTGCTACCATGTTGTTGTCATGTTGTGCTGCTACCATGTTGTTGTCATGTGTTGCTACCTTGCTGTGTTGTTGTTGTTGTTGTTGTCTTGTAGTGTAGTGTTGTCTCTCTTGTTGTGATGTGTGTTTTGTCCTAAATGTATTTATATACATATATATTTATTTTTATTTTAGCCCCCGTCCCTACAGGAGGCCTTTTGAATTTTGGTAGGCCGTCATTGTAAACAAGAATTTGTTCTTAAACTCACTTGCCTAGTTAAATAAAGGTTAAATACAAAAATAAAATATGAAATAACAGAAAGAAGTCTGTGAGGCTAGACAACAGAAAGAGGTCAGTGAGACTAGACAACAGAAAGAGGTCAGTGAGACTAGACAACAGAAAGAGGTCAGCGAGGCTAGACAACAGAAAGAGGTCAGCGAGGCTAGAGGTCAGCGAGGCTAGACAACAGAAAGAGGTCAGCGAGGCTAGACAACAGAAAGAGGTCAGCGAGGCTAGACAACAGAAAGAGGTCAGCGAGGCTAGACAACAGAAAGAGGTCAGCGAGGCTAGACAACAGAAAGAGGTCAGCGAGGCTAGACAACAGAAAGAGGTCAGCGAGGCTAGACAACAGAAAGAGGTCAGCGAGGCTAGACAACAGAAAGAGGTCAGCGAGGCTAGACAACAGAAAGAGGTCAGTGAGGCTAGACAACAGAAAGAGGTCAGCGAGGCTAGACAACAGAAAGAGGTCAGTGAGACTAGACAACAGAAAGAGGTCAGTGAGACTAGACAACAGAAAGAGGTCAGTGAGGCCAGACAACAGAAAGAGGTCAGTGAGACTAGACAACAGAAAGAGGTCAGTGAGACTAGACAACAGAAAGAGGTCAGTGAGACTAGACAACAGAAAGAGGTCAGTGAGACTAGACAACAGAAAGAGGTCAGTGAGACTAGACAACAGAAAGAGGTCAGTGAGGCTAGACAACAGAAAGAGGTCAGCGAGGCTAGACAACAGAAAGAGGTCAGCGAGGCTAGACAACAGAAAGAGGTCAGCGAGGCTAGACAACAGAAAGAGGTCAGCGAGGCTAGACAACAGAAAGAGGTCAGTGAGGCTAGAGGTCAGTGAGGCTAGAGGTCAGTGAGGCTAGACAACAGAAAGAGGTCAGCGAGGCTAGAGGTCAGTGAGGCTAGACAACAGAAAGAGGTCAGTGAGACTAGACAACAGAAAGAGGTCAGTGAGACTAGACAACAGAAAGAGGTCAGTGAGACTAGACAACAGAAAGAGGTCAGTGAGACTAGACAACAGAAAGAGGTCAGTGAGACTAGACAACAGAAAGAGGTCAGTGAGACTAGACAACAGAAAGAGGTCAGTGAGGCTAGACAACAGAAAGAGGTCAGTGAGACTAGACAACAGAAAGAGGTCAGTGAGACTAGACAACAGAAAGAGGTCAGTGAGGCTAGACAACAGAAAGAGGTCAGTGAGACTAGACAACAGAAAGAGGTCAGTGAGACTAGACAACAGAAAGAGGTCAGTGAGACTAGACAACAGAAAGAGGTCAGTGAGACTAGACAACAGAAAGAGGTCAGTGAGGCTAGACAACAGAAAGAGGTCAGTGAGACTAGACAACAGAAAGAGGTCAGTGAGACTAGACAACAGAAAGAGGTCAGCGAGGCTAGACAACAGAAAGAGGTCAGCGAGACTAGACAACAGAAAGAGGTCAGCGAGGCTAGACAACAGAAAGAGGTCAGTGAGGCTAGACAACAGAAAGAGGTCAGTGAGACTAGACAACAGAAAGAGGTCAGCGAGGCTAGACAACAGAAAGAGGTCAGCGAGGCTAGACAACAGAAAGAGGTCAGTGAGGCTAGACAACAGAAAGAGGTCAGTGAGACTAGACAACAGAAAGAGGTCAGTGAGACTAGACAACAGAAAGAGGTCAGCGAGGCTAGACAACAGAAAGAGGTCAGCGAGACTAGACAACAGAAAGAGGTCAGCGAGGCTAGACAACAGAAAGAGGTCAGTGAGACTAGACAACAGAAAGAGGTCAGCGAGGCTAGACAACAGAAAGAGGTCAGCGAGGCTAGACAACAGAAAGAGGTCAGTGAGGCTAGACAACAGAAAGAGGTCAGTGAGACTAGACAACAGAAAGAGGTCAGCGAGGCTAGACAACAGAAAGAGGTCAGTGAGGCTAGACAACAGAAAGAGGTCAGTGAGACTAGACAACAGAAAGAGGTCAGCGAGGCTAGACAACAGAAAGAGGTCAGCGAGGCTAGACAACAGAAAGAGGTCAGCGAGGCTAGACAACAGAAAGAGGTCAGTGAGGCTAGACAACAGAAAGAGATCAGTGAGGCTAGACAACAGAAAGAGGTCAGCGAGGCTAGACAACAGAAAGAGGTCAGCGAGGCTAGACAACAGAAAGAGGTCAGTGAGACTAGACAACAGAAAGAGGTCAGCGAGGCTAGACAACAGAAAGAGGTCAGCGAGGCTAGACAACAGAAAGAGGTCAGTGAGGCTAGACAACAGAAAGAGGTCAGTGAGGCTAGACAACAGAAAGAGGTCAGTGAGGCTAGACAACAGAAAGAGGTCAGCGAGACTAGACAACAGAAAGAGGTCAGCGAGGCTAGACAACAGAAAGAGGTCAGTGAGACTAGACAACAGAAAGAGGTCAGCGAGGCTAGACAACAGAAAGAGGACAGCGAGGCTAAACAACAGAAAGAGGTCAGTGAGACTAGACAACAGAAAGAGGTCAGCGAGACTAGACAACAGAAAGAGGTCAGCGAGACTAGACAACAGAAAGAGGTCAGCGAGACTAGACAACAGAAAGAGGTCAGCGAGACTAGACAACAGAAAGAGGTCAGTGAGACTAGACAACAGAAAGAGGTCAGCGAGACTAGACAACAGAAAGAGGTCAGCGAGGCTAGACAACAGAAAGAGGTCAGCGAGGCTAGACAACAGAAAGAGGTCAGTGAGACTAGACAACAGAAAGAGGTCAGCGAGGCTAGACAACAGAAAGAGGTCAGTGAGGCTAGACAACAGAAAGAGGTCAGTGAGACTAGACAACAGAAAGAGGTCAGCGAGGCTAGACAACAGAAAGAGGTCAGCGAGGCTAGACAACAGAAAGAGGTCAGCGAGGCTAGACAACAGAAAGAGGTCAGCGAGGCTAGACAACAGAAAGAGGTCAGCGAGGCTAGACAACAGAAAGAGGTCAGCGAGGCTAGACAACAGAAAGAGGTCAGTGAGGCTAGACAACAGAAAGAGGTCAGTGAGGCTAGACAACAGAAAGAGGTCAGTGAGGCTAGACAACAGAAAGAGGTCAGTGAGACTAGACAACAGAAAGAGGTCAGCGAGACTAGACAACAGAAAGAGGTCAGCGAGGCTAGACAACAGAAAGAGGTCAGCGAGACTAGACAACAGAAAGAGGTCAGCGAGGCTAGACAACAGAAAGAGGTCAGCGAGGCTAGACAACAGAAAGAGGTCAGCGAGGCTAGACAACAGAAAGAGGTCAGCGAGGCTAGACAACAGAAAGAGGTCAGTGAGGCTAGACAACAGAAAGAGGTCAGCGAGGCTAGACAACAGAAAGAGGTCAGCGAGGCTAGACAACAGAAAGAGGTCAGCGAGGCTAGACAACAGAAAGAGGTCAGTGAGGCTAGACAACAGAAAGAGGTCAGTGAGACTAGACAACAGAAAGAGGTCAGCGAGGCTAGACAACAGAAAGAGGTCAGTGAGGCTAGACAACAGAAAGAGGTCAGCGAGGCTAGACAACAGAAAGAGGTCAGTGAGACTAGACAACAGAAAGAGGTCAGCGAGACTAGACAACAGAAAGAGGTCAGCGAGGCTAGACAACAGAAAGAGGTCAGTGAGGCTAGACAACAGAAAGAGGTCAGCGAGGCTAGACAACAGAAAGAGGTCAGTGAGGCTAGACAACAGAAAGAGGTCAGTGAGGCTAGACAACAGAAAGAGGTCAGCGAGGCTAGACAACAGAAAGAGGTCAGCGAGGCTAGACAACAGAAAGAGGTCAGCGAGGCTAGACAACAGAAAGAGGTCAGTGAGGCTAGACAACAGAAAGAGATCAGTGAGGCTAGACAACAGAAAGAGGTCAGTGAGGCTAGACAACAGAAAGAGGTCAGCGAGGCTAGACAACAGAAAGAGGTCAGTGAGGCTAGACAACAGAAAGAGGTCAGCGAGGCTAGACAACAGAAAGAGGTCAGTGAGGCTAGACAACAGAAAGAGGTCAATGAGGGTAGACAACAGAAAGAGGTCAGCGAGGCTAGAGACAACAGAAAGAGGTCAGTGAGGCTAGACAACAGAAAGAGGTCAGCGAGGCTAGACAACAGAAAGAGGTCAGTGAGGCTAGACAACAGAAAGAGGTCAGCGAGGTTAGACAACAGAAAGAGGTCAGTGAGACTAGACAACAGAAAGAGGTCAGCGAGGCAGAAAGAGATGGTGAGGCTAGACATCAGAAAGAGGACAGCGAGGCTAAACAACAGAAAGAGGTCAGCGAGGCTAGACAACAGAAAGAGGTCAGCGAGGCTAGACAACAGAAAGAGGTCAGTGAGGCTAGACAACAGAAAGAGGTCAGCGAGGCTAGACAACAGAAAGAGGTCAGCGAGGCTAGACAACAGAAAGAGGTCAGCGAGGCTAGACAACAGAAAGAGGTCAGCGAGGCTAGACAACAGAAAGAGGTCAGTGAGGCTAGACAACAGAAAGAGGTCAGTGAGGCTTGACAACAGAAAGAGGTCAGTGAGACTAGACAACAGAAAGAGGTCAGTGAGACTAGACAACAGAAAAAGGTCAGCGAGGCTAGACAACTGAAAGAGGTCGGTGAGGCTAGACAACAGAAAAAGGTCGGCGAGGTTAGCTAGCATCGCGCTGCTGGGCTAGAGAACACACAGCAGCCATTAAGGTCTGGTCCCACTAAGATCCTTAACCTTCTGTAGCTAGCCTAGGGCTAAATAAGAAACAACTGACTACATACAACAGGCTTTCTCCTTCTCTCTCATTCTATCCCTTTATCTCTAGGCTAGGTAGAAAACACAGCAACCGTTATGAGTACATAATAACAGGTTGAATGTGACATTATCTCCCTCTCTCACTACTAGTGAGCATTAGCAGGCATTATCTCTCTCACACACACACACACACACACACACACACACACACACACACACACACACACACACACACACACACACACACACACACACACACACACACACACACAGTAATCAGTGTATGGTTGAGCGTGTAATCCAGTGATTAGTATATCTGGAGAGTGTGAATGTTAAATCAGAGCATGTACAGAGTGTGAATGTTAAATCAGAGCATGTACAGACCAGCTGGCTGGAGTGTTAACAGACATATTCAAATCTCTCCCTATCCCAGTCTGTTGTCCCCACTTGCTTTAAGGATGTCCACCATTGTTCCTGTACGCAAGAAAGTGAAGGTAACTGAACTAAATGACTCATGAAGAGCTTTGATAGACTGGTCAAGGACCATATCAACTCCAGCTTATCGGACTCCCTAGACCCACTACAATTTGCATACCGCCCCAACAGATCCATGTACCTTATGGGGGCAGTATTTACCTGGGACTCTACCATGTACCTTATGGGGGCTGTATTTACCTGGGACTCTACCATGTACCTTATGGCGGCAGTATTTACCTGGGACTCTACCATGTACCTTATGGGGGCAGTATTTACCTGGGACTCTACCATGTACCTTATGGGGGCAGTATTTACCTGGGACTCTACCATGTACCTTATGGGGGCAGTATTTACCTGGGACTCTACCATGTACCTTATGGGGGCTGTATTTACCTGGGACTCTACCATGTACCTTATGGGGGCAGTATTTACCTGGGACTCTACCATGTACTTTAGGGGGCAGTATTTACCTGGGACTCTACCATGTACCTTATGGGGGCAGTATTTACCTGGGACTCTACCTTGTACCTTATGGGGGCAGTATTTACCTGGGACTCTACCTTGTACCTTATGGGGGCTGTATTTACCTGGGACTCTACCATGTACCTTATGGGGGCTGTATTTACCTGGGACTCTACCATGTACCTTATGGGGGCAGTATTTACCTGGGACTCTACCATGTACCTTATGGGGGCTGTATTTACCTGGGACTCTACCATGTACCTTATGGGGGCTGTATTTACCTGGGACTCTACCATGTACCTTATGGGGGCAGTATTTACCTGGGACTCTACCATGTACTTTAGGGGGGCAGTATTTACCTGGGACTCTACCATGTACCTTATGGGGGCAGTATTTACCTGGGACTCTACCATGTACTTTATGGGGGCAGTATTACCTGGGACTCTACCATGTACCTTATGGGGGCAGTATTTACCTGGGACTCTACCATGTACTTTAGGGGGGCAGTATTTACCTGGGACTCTACCATGTACCTTATGGGGGCAGTATTTACCTGGGACTCGACCATGTACTTTATGGGGGCAGTATTTACCTGGGACTCTACCATGTACCTTAGGGGGGCAGTATTTATCTGGGACTCTACCATGTACCTTATGGGGGCAGTATTTACCTGGGACTCTACCATGTACCTTATGGGGGCAGTATTTACCTGGGACTCTACCATGAACCTTATGGGGGCTGTGTTTACCTGGGACTCTACCATGTACTTTATGGGGGCAGTATTTATCTGGGACTCTACCATGTACCTTATGAGGGCAGTATTTACCTGGGACTCTACCATGTACCTTATGGGGGCTGTGTTTACCTGGTACTCTACCATGTACTTAAGGGGGGCAGTATTTACCTGGGACTCTACCATGTACTTTATGGGGGCAGTATTTACCTGGGACTCTACCATGTACCTTATGGGGGCTGTGTTTACCTGGGACTCTACCATGTACTTAAGGGGGGCAGTATTTACCTGGGACTCTACCATGTACTTTATGGGGGCAGTATGTACAAAAAGTGCTCTAATTTCTAAACGGTTCAACTTATATGGGGAAATTAAAGTACCTTTTGTAACTACTGCCCCCAACCAAAAAAACAATTTAATACAAAATACATTTCACCAAAATCAAGGTTTCATAATTATTGGCACTCCTCATTTAGTACATAGTGCAACCACCTCTGGCAAGGATAACAGCATGGAGTCTTTTCCTGTAATGTTTGACAAGGTTAAGGAACACATTTGGAGGGATTTTGGACCATTCCTCTATGCAGATCCTTTCAAGATCCTTCACATTCTTGGGTTTGCGCTTATCAACTGTCCTCTTCCACTCAGACCACAGGTTTTCAATTGGATGGAGGTCCGGCGACTGAGATGGCCATGGCAGAACATAGATTTTGTGGTCACAGAACCATTTCTGTGTGGATCTTGAGGTATGTTTTAGGTCATTGTCTTGTTGGAAAGTCCACATACGGCCAAGTCCCAGCCTTCTGGCAGAGGCAACCAGATTGTCATGCAAAATTGCCTGATACTTGTTGGAATTCATTATGCCATCAATCTTAACCAGTGCCTCTGGACCTCTGGAATTAAAACAGCCCCAAAAACAATCAAATCAAATCAAATGTACTTATGTAGCCCTTCTTACATCAGCTGATGTCACAAAGTGCTGTACAGAAACCCAGCCTAAAACCCCAAACAGCAAGCAATGCAGGTGTAGAAGCACGGTGGTTAGGAAAAACAATCACTGATCCACCACCATATTTCACCGTGGGTATGAGGTGCCTCTCCTTGTCTGCATCTCTGTTTCGACGCCAGACATGCCGATGCTGTATCTGACCAAAACGCTCAATTTTGGTCTCATCTGACCAGAGCACCTTCTTCCAGTCATAATTTAAATGCCGTTTGGCAAACTCCAAGCGCTTGCGTCTGTGTCTTGGGGTCAGAATGGGCTTTCTTCTGGCAACCCTTCCAAAGAGCCTGTGGATGTGGAGGTGGCGTCTGATGGTGCTTTTGGGGGGGATTTTGTTGCTTCTCTCACCATCCTTCTCCCTATCCTGGGGAGCAAAATGCATTTGCGTCCTCTACCCGTGAGGTTTTCAACTGTTCCATAGCGTTTTCTTTTTTTAATACTTGCCCTGACATTGCTCAGTGGTATAGTCAATCGTTTGTGGATGTTCTTGTAGCCATGACCAGATTTATGAAGGTCTACGACCATCTGTCTCTTTTTGAACTGATTTCTTCATAGTGTTGGATGACAGCGGGATATTGCATGCGTGTTACCTCATTTTTATACCCTAGTGAAACAGGAAGTGATGTAATGGCTCAATATAGTTCCTTAAGACTTAGATACACTTAAATAAGTGGAATTTAATTCCTGGTTAAATTTTGGAAGATGTTATTTACAATAACCTGTAAAGGTGTCATTAAATGTGAAGCCTTGATTTGGAGAACATTGATTTTTAATTAAATCAATAAATTATTTAAATATACTGCCTATACACTGAGTATACCTACCACGCGCACACACACACACACACACACACACACACACACACACACACACACACACACACACACACACACACACACACACACACACACACACACACACACACACACACACACACACACACACACACACACACACACACACACACACACACACACGGTGACAGGCTCTGGTCTACAGACATCACCTCATCTGGAACACAAGGGACATACTGTCCTCATTGGAACTCATTCAATCCTTTATCCCAGAGAGTTAAACCAGATACTAACATACAGATGCCGTATCTTAATTTGATACAGTTTCACACAGCAGTAAATAATCCTACAGCAAGAGGAAATGTGCGTTGTTATGTGGATTATAACTAATATACATTTTTATTTGTAAGTGTTGATACATTTTTCGTTAAACAACTTTAGAATCCTTTTTAAACCTTAAATACACTATACATTTGCATTTTCTGCTGTGCTGTAAAATTCCTGCAAAAACAGGATGATCAAATTAAGATACAGCATCTGTAGGAGCAAACAATCACTAGCCCCCTTTCCACTGTGGGCTAAATCTGGTGCTTGTTGGTTCCAGAGTTCCTATAGTCCATTTCCATTGTGTTGTCCTAGGCCATAATAACAGGGTTTATCCAATATCTCTAGTCTAGACCAAGTGCTTAAGTTCCAGGCTGAATGGCTTGGGCGGTATACCGTATATACTCTACCGTATACCAGGGGTATCTGGAAATAACCACGGGATGGTTTTTTCAAAATTATAAATTACTTAGAAAAATATATATTTTAAGTTTTTCGATACATTTGAATATTTGTAGTTACTTTTTAAGTGAATATCTGCAGTCAACGTGTGCAATACGTTAGGAGATAAAGCAACGTGTGCAATACGTTGGGAGATAAAGCAACGTGTGCAATACGTTAGGAGATAAAGCAACGTGTGCAATACGTTGGGAGATAAAGCAACGTGTGCAATACGTTAGGAGATAAAGCAACATGTGCAATACGTTGGGAGATAAAGCAACGTGTGCAATACGTTAGGAGATAAAGCAACATGTGCAATACGTTAGGAGATAAAGCAACATGTGCAATACGTTAGGAGATAAAGCAACATGTGCAATACGTTGGGAGATAAAGCAACATGTGCAATACGTTAGGAGATAAAGCAACGTGTGCAATACGTTGGGAGATAAAGCAACGTGTGCAATACTTTGGGAGATAAAGCTACATGTGCAATACGTTAGGAGATAAAGCAACGTGTACAATACGTTAGGAGATAAAGCAGATCTCCTTGGCTGGATGTCCTTTGGGTGGTGGACCCTTCTTGATAAACACAGGAAACTGTTGAGCATGAAAAACCCAGCCGTGTTGCAGTTCTTGACACAAAGCACTGCGTCTGGCATCTACCACAATACCGTATTCAAAGGCATTTAAATATTTTGTCTTGCCCATTCACCCTCTTAATGGCACACATACACAATCCGTTTTTTAATTGTCTCAAGGCTTAAAAATCCTTCTTTAGGGTTAAAGTTAAACCTCTCTCCCCCATTCATCTACACTGATTGAAGTGGATTTAACAAGTGATATCAATAAGGGATGATAGCTTTGACCTGGATTCACCTGGATTCACCTGGATTCACCTGGATTCACCTGGTCACTCTGTCAGGGAAAGAGCAAGTTTTAATGTTTTGTACACTCAGTGTATAATTAACAGAGTAGAGGCAGCGTATGTGAAGAGCGTGAAAGTGTGTCTATGTGTGAGTGTGGCGTCAATATGCATTTGTGTGTCATTGTATGTAGTGTGTGTGTGTGTGTGTCGGAGTGTCAGTGTAGTATGTGTGAGTGTACATAGAGCCCAGTACATAGAGCCCAGTGCAAAACAATTAAGATAAATAAATAAAGAATAAAGGGGGTTAATGTAAATAGTCTGCTCAGCCATTTGATGAACTGTTCAGCAGTCTGATGACTTGGGGGTAGAAGCTGTTCAGCAGTCTGATGACTTGGGGGTAGAAGCTGTTCAGCAGTCTGATGACTTGGGGGTAGAAGCTGTTCAGCAGTCTGATGGCTTGGGGGTAGATGCTGTTCAGCAGTCTGATGGCTTGGGGGTAGAAGCTGTTCAGCAGTCTGATGGCTTGGGGGTAGAAGCTGTTCAGCAGTCTGATGGCTTGGGGGTAGAAGCTGTTCAGCAGTCTGATGGCTTGGGGGTAGAAGCTGTTCAGCAGTCTGATGGCTTGGGGGTAGAAGCTGTTCAGCAGTCTGATGACTTGGGGGTAGAAGCTGTTCAGCAGTCTGATGGCTTGGGGGTAGAAGCTGTTCAGCAGTCTGATGGCTTGGGGGTAGAAGCTGTTCAGCAGTCTGATGGCTTGGGGGTAGAAGCTGTTCAGCAGTCTAATGGCTTGGGGGTAGAAGCTGTTCAGCAGTCTGATGGCTTGGGGGTAGAAGCTGTTCAGCAGTCTGATGGCTTGGGGGTAGAAGCTGTTCAGCAGTCTAATGGCTTGGGGGTAGAAGCTGTTCAGCAGTCTGATGGTTTGGGGGTAGAAGCTGTTCAACAGTCTGATGGTTTGGGGGTAGAAGCTGTTCAGCAGTCTGATGACTTGGGGGTAGAAGCTGTTCAGGAGTCTTATGGTTTGGGGGTAGAAGCTGTTCAGCAGTCTGATGGCTTGGGGGTAGAAGCTGTTCAGCAGTCTGATGACTTGGGGGTAGAAGCTGTTCAGGAGTCTTATGGTTTGGGGGTAGAAGCTGTTCAGCAGTCTGATGGCTTGGGGTTAGAAGCTGTTCAGCAGTCTGATGGTTTGGGGGTAGAAGCTGTTCAGCAGTCTGATGGCTTGGGGGTAGAAGCTGTTCAACAGTCTGATGGCTTGGGGGGAGAAGCTGTTGAACAGTCTGATGGCTTGGGGGGAGAAGCTGTTCAGCAGTCTAATGGTTTGGGGGTAGAAGCTGTTCAGCAGTCTAATGGCTTGGGGGTAGAAGCTGTTCAGCAGTCTAATGGCTTGGGGGTAGAAGCTGTTGAACAGTCTGATGGCTTGGGGGGAGAAGCTGTTGAACAGTCTGATGGCTTGGGGGGAGAAGCTGTTGAACAGTCTGATGGCTTGGGGGTAGAAGCTGTTCAGCAGTCTAATGGCTTGGGGGTAGAAGCTGTTCAGCAGTCTAATGGCTTGGGGGTAGAAGCTGTTCAGCAGTCTAATGGCTTGGGGGTAGAAGCTGTTCAGCAGTCTGATGGCTTGGGGGTAGAAGCTGTTAAGCAGTCTGATGACTTGGGGGTAGAAGCTGTTCAGCAGTCTTATGGCTTGGGGGTAGAAGCTGTTCAGCAGTCTAATGGCTTGGGGGTAGAAGCTGTTCAGCAGTCTAATGGCTTGGGGGTAGAAGCTGTTCAGCAGTCTAATGGCTTGGGGGTAGAAGCTGTTCAGCAGTCTAATGGCTTGGGGGTAGAAGCTGTTCAGCAGTCTAATGGCTTGGGGGTAGATGCTGTTCAGCAGTCTAATGGCTTGGGGGTAGAAGCTGTTCAGCAGTCTAATGGCTTGGGGGTAGAAGCTGTTCAGCAGTCTAATGGCTTGGGGGTAGAAGCTGTTCAGGAGTCTAATGGCTTGGGGGTAGATGCTGTTCAGCAGTCTAATGGCTTGGGGGTAGAAGCTGTTCAGCAGTCTAATGGCTTGGGGGTAGAAGCTGTTCAGCAGTCTAATGGCTTGGGGGTAGATGCTGTTCAGCAGTCTAATGGCTTGGGGGTAGAAGCTGTTCAACAGTCTGATGGCTTGGGGGTAGACGCTGTTCAGCAGTCTGATGGCTTGAGGGTAGAAACTGTTCAGGAGTCTGATGGTTTGGGGGTAGAAGCTGTTCAGCAGTCTAATGGCTTGGGGGTAGAAGCTGTTCAGCAGTTTAATGGTTTGGGGGTAAAAGCTGTTCAGCAGTCTAATGGTTTGGGGGTAGAAGCTGTTCAGCAGTCTGATGGCTTGGGGGTAGACGCTGTTCAGCAGTCTAATGGTTTGGGGGTAGAAGCTGTTCAGCAGTCTAATGGCTTGGGGGTAGAAGCTGTTCAGCAGTCTAATGGCTTGGGGGTAGAAGCTGTTCAGCAGTCTAATGGCTTGGGGGTATAAGCTGTTCAGCAGTCTAATGGCTTGGGGGTAGAAGCTGTTCAGCAGTCTGATGGTTTGGGGGTAGAAGCTGTTCAGCAGTCTAATGGTTTGGGGGTAGAAGCTGTTCAGCAGTCTGATGGTTTGGGGGTAGAAGCTGTTCAGCGGTCTGATGGCTTGGGGGTAGAAGCTGTTCAGGGACCTTATGGCTTGGGGGTAGAAGCTGTTCAGCAGTCTAATGGTTTGGGGGTAGAAGCTGTTCAGCAGTCTGATGACTTGGGTGTAGAAGCTGTTCAACAGTCTTATGATTTGGGGGTAAAAGCTGTTCAGCAATCTGATGGCTTGTGGGTAGAAGCTGTTCAGCAGTTTTATGACTTGGGGGTAGAAGCTGTTCAGCAGTCTGATGGCTTGGGGGTAGAAGCTGTTCAGCAGTCTGATGGCTTGGGGGTAGAAGCTGTTCAGCAGTCTGATGGCTTGGGGGTAGAAGCTGTTCAGCAGTCTAATGGCTTGGGGGTAGAAGCTGTTCAGCAGTCTGATGGCTTGGGGGTAGAAGCTGTTCAGCAGTCTGATGGCTTGGGGGTAGAAGCTGTTCAGCAGTCTAATGGCTTGGGGGTAGAAGCTGTTCAGCAGTCTGATGGTTTGGGGGTAGAAGCTGTTCAACAGTCTGATGGTTTGGGGGTAGAAGCTGTTCAGCAGTCTGATGACTTGGGGGTAGAAGCTGTTCAGGAGTCTTATGGTTTGGGGGTAGAAGCTGTTCAGCAGTCTGATGGCTTGGGGGTAGAAGCTGTTCAGCAGTCTGATGGCTTGGGGTAGTTGTTCAGGAGCCTTTTGGTTCCGGACCTGGCAATCCGTTACTGCTTGCCGTGCGGTAGTTGAGAGTCTATGACTTGATGGCTGGAGTCGTTGACAAGTTTTAGGGCCTTCTTCTGTCACCGCCTAGTATAGAGGTCCTGGATGGCAGAGTGTTCACCCCCAGTCATGTACCGGGCCGTACTCAGTACCCTCTGTAACGCTTTGCGGTCAGATGCTGAACAGTTGCCATACCAGGCGGTGAAGCAACCAGTCAAGATGCTCTCAATGGTGCGGCTGTAGAACGTTTTTGAGGATCTGAGGGCCCACGTCAAATCTTTTCAGCCTCCTGAGGGTTAGGCTAAACTATACGTTTATAAGTTAATTTCTCCTGCTCCAGTTCGGCCTGTAAATGGGTTAAATCATACTTCATCTCCCATGTTGTTGCTCTCATTGCCAATGGAGACAGTGGCATGTTGTGGTGGAAATTGATTTCATATGGAATTACTTGTATGCCATTAACCTTTTGTCAATACAGGGGGTGCTGTTTCCACTTTGGAAAATATCGTCTCCAAATTAAACTGCCTCATACTCAATTCTTGCTCGTACAATATGCATATTATTATTACTATTGGATAGAAAACAATCTCTAGTTTCTAAAACCGTTTGAATTATGTCTGTGGGTGAACCAGAACTCTTTCTACAGCGAAACTCATGACAGGACATGCGAAGCTCTGAAAAATAGTCTCTGATCTCGGATCAGTTTTAAGCTCTGTGTATGCCCTATGGATCAACATGAACTGCACCCGCCTTCCCCTGGATGTCAGTAACCAATGAGAAGTGGAATGGTGTCTCTAGGTGGTTCTCAGAGTTTATAAAAGGGAATGGAGTGAGATGACCCTTCTTTTTGACGCTCGCCAGGACGCAAGGGAGGACATCAGAATCGCATGCTCAAAAGCTCTCGTTATTGATCAAAGATCTATCCGTCTGTGATTTAATTCGATATAGGTGTTAGAAACATCATAACGAAGTTATTTGAAACCGATTTATATCAGTTTATGCGAGTATATTGCTATTTTTCTGAATTTCCTTAGTATTGCGTTTGACGATTTGGGCATGTGTGTGCCGTGTAGCTATCGTTAGCTGCTAGTTCTGAAGTTGAGGAGGTCGTTTTACAACAAAGCAACGATACTTTTGGACAAAGGACACATTGCCCAAGATACTGATGGAAGCTCGTCCAAAAGTAAGAGTTATTTATGATTTTATTCCGTATTTATGTGGAAAAATGTAAACGCAGTTGTCAGCCATTTTTTGCGGCACTAGTCTGGCTGTAACTCACAATGTATGTCTAGTAATGTAAATTTTAAAAATCTAAATCAGCGGTTGCATTAATAACCAATGCATCTTTCATTAGCTGTCCAACCTGTATTTTTTTAGTCAATCTAATCGATAAATAATCGTAAACATAGGTGCCTTTCCAAGATGGCGCCGGCCCGAATGCATGCCTTGTTTTGACAGATTACATTGCATAACCACGATTTGTGATGCTAAATATGCACATTTTCGAACAAACTCTATATGCATTGTGTAATATGATGTTACAGGACTGTCATCTGAAGAATTCTGAGAAGGTTAGTGAAAAAATTTATATATTTTGGTGGCGATAACGTTATCGCCCCCTTTGCCTTGATTTAATGCTGGTGTGATGTTAGCTCATGTGGTATGCTAATATAACGATATATTGTGTTTTCGCTGTAAAACACTTAGAAAATCTGAAATATTGTCTGGATTCACAAGATCTGTGTCTTTCGATTGCTGTAGGCTGTGTATTTTTCAGAAGTGTTTTAGGATGAATATTAAGTTAATTGACGTCGGTCTCTGTAATTATTCCGGCTGCTTCCAACGCTATTTCAGATTGCAGCTGCAATGTACAACTGTGATTTATACCTGAAAAATGCACATTTTTCAAAAAAAACATATCCTATACCATAAATATGTTATCAGACTGTCATCTTATGAAGTTGTTTCTTGGTTAGTGGCTATATATATCTTTATTTAGTCGAATTAGTGATAGCTACTGATGCAGTAAAAAAATGGTGGAGAAAAAAAGTTGTGTCTTTTGCTATCGTGGTTAGCTAATAGATTTACATATTGTGTCTTCCCTGTAAAACACTTAGAAAATCTGAAATATTGTCTGGATTCACAAGATCTGTGTCTTTCGATTGCTGTAGGCTGTGTATTTTTCAGAAATGTTTTAGGATGAGTATTTTGGTAATTGACGTCGGTCTCTGTAATTATTCCGGCTGCTTCCAACGCTATTTCAGATTGCAGCTGCAATGTACAACTGTGATTTATACCTGAAAAATGCACATTTTTCTAAAAAAACATATCCTATACCATAAATATGTTATCAGACTGTCATCTTATGAAGTTGTTTCTTGGTTAGTGGCTATATATATCTTTATTTAGTCGAATTAGTGATAGCTACTGATGGAGTAAAAAACTGGTGGAGTAAAAAAAGTGGTGTCTTTTGCTAAAGTGGTTAGCTAATAGATTTACATATTGTGTCTTCCCTGTAAAACATTTTAAAAATCAGAAATGATGGCTGGATTCACAAGATCTGTATCTTTCATCTGGTGTCTTGGACTTGTGATTTAATGATATTTAGATGCTTGTATTTACTTGTGACGCTATGCTAGGCTATGCTAGTCAGCTTTTTTACTGTGGGGGGTGCTCCCGAATCCGGGTTTGGTAGCAAGTAGAAGTTTTAACTATCAAGCAAATATTTTGAATTCAAGAACTAAATTCTTAGTATTACAAACAAAAATTATATTGAAAGAAAAACGTTAACCCGAAACTATTGTGAGCAAAATAAATAATATTGCAAGGAAATAATTTTGAAAGGCAAGGACAAATGAATTGTTAATGAATGCAAAAGAAAATAGTTTTCAGTGAAACCCTTTCAATGATAACGCGATCACTGTTTTTTTTGCGGTTGCAAAGCTTTGACGCATTAATTCCATGTAGGCGGGGTTAAGAGGGAGCCTAAGATGCGTCTCTATTGGTCAACTGGTTTTGGAGTGACAAGTCAGCCTCACACAACAATCCAGTTTGTTTACATCCTAGCTACATGTAGGTACTGTATGTTAGGCTACCATGCACCCAGATAACTTGCTAGCGACTTGTTTGTGACTATATAAAGTAGATGGATTGCTAATTCCAGAAGCTAGCCAACAGGATAAGAAACTAGCTGGCAAGTTGATTTACGCAGAGGACCGTGGTCATTTCGCTAGCAGGTTGTTTCAATCAAGGGACTGGGGTCATTCATAGATAGCTGCAGTGTAAAACAACCAAAGCTAACCTTTATCTAAACACATTAATCTATGCATACATGGCCAGTAACAATAGCTTCAAGTTATGTGTATCTGTTCAATTTGAAGAGACAGAGTAGACGGCTGTAACATTCTTTGAGTTAGTCCTTGGTGCTATTCTCTGTTTATTATCTATGCATAGTCACACCTACCTACTCTACCTACATGTACATATTACCTCGATTACCTCGACTAACCGGTGCCCCCGCACATTGACTCTATACCGGTAGTGGATGTCGATTAAGGCAGCCCCCCTCACCTCTCTGGTTCCGAGGAGGTTAAATGCGGAAGACACATTTATGTTGAATGACTAGGTATCCCCCTTTCCACTTCCCTTTAACCCCTGTATATACCCTCGCTATTGTTATTTTACTGCTCCTCTTGAATTATTTGCTACTTTAATTTCTTATTTTTTACTTAACGTATTTTTCTTAAAACTGGATTGTTGGTTAAGGGCTTGTAAGTAAGCATTTCACTGTAAGGTGATAGAGACATTGTCCTATAGGTAACAGTCCTTATTGTCCATATAACAATCACTGGTTTTCAAGAAACAGGTTACAATTTCTACAAAGTGTTAAACTCGTTTTCCTTGGTAATGGTTTCCAAAATAAGATTGTCAGAACATCACTAAAGAGCAAGAACATTTTTGTATCGTAATTGTATTTGCAGAATAGCTTATTGAACATGTTACCAGCCACTAGTCACAAATGGGCACTGAGTACAATTCAGCGACAATGGATAAGTCTACCCTCCTGTTGCTCATCAACAACGTGTGCTAGTGCACACTTTGGGAGAAGGGTGGAGAATCAGGAAGCAACGCCATGTTTGCAACCTCCACCTCCTATCTATCCAGGTAGTAGTAGGTCTAATATAGGATTCCAACCTCCACCTCCTATCTATCCAGGTAGTAGTAGGTCTAATATAGGATACCAACCTCCACCTCCTATCTATCCAGGTAGTAGGTGGTCTAATATAGGATTCCAACCTCCACCTCCTATCTATCCAGGTAGTAGTAGGACTAACTAATATAGAATACCAACCTCCACCTCCTATCTATCCAGGTAGTAGTAGGACTAACTAATATAGAATACCAACATCCACCTCCTATCTATCCAGGTAGTAGTAGGACTAACTAATATAGAATACCAACCTCCACCTCCTATCTATCCAGGTAGTAGTAGGTCTAATATAGGATTCCAACCTCCACCTCCTATCTATCCAGGTAGTAGTAGGTCTAATATAGGATTCCAACCTCCACCTCCTATCTATCCAGGTAGTAGTAGGTCTAATATAGGATTCCAACCTCCACCTCCTATCTATCCAGGTAGTAGTAGGTCTAATATAGGATACCAACCTCCACCTCCTATCTATCCAGGTAGTAGTAGGACTAACTAATATAGAATACCAAACTCCACCTCCTATCTATCCAAGTGGTAGTAGGACTAATATAGGATACGTACCTCCACCTCCTATCTATCCAGGTAGTAGTAGGACTAATATAGGATACCAAACTCCACCTCCTATCTATCCAAGTGGTAGTATGTCTAATATAGGATACGTACCTCCACCTCCTATCTATCCAGGTAGTAGTAGGACTAATATAGGATACCAAACTCCACCTCCTATCTATCCAAGTGGTAGTAGGTCTAATATAGGATACCAACCTCCACCTCCTATCTATCCAGGTAGTAGTAGGTCTAATATAGAATACCAACCTCCACCTCCTATCTATCCAGGTAGTAGTAGGTCTAATATAGGATACGTACCTCCACCTCCTATCTATCCAGGTAGTAGTAGGTCTAACTAATATAGAATACCAACCTCCACCTCCTATCTATCCAGGTAGTAGTAGGTCTAATATAGGATACCAACCTCCACCTCCTATCTATCCAGGTAGTAGTAGGTCGAATATAGAATACCAAACTCCACTTCCTATCTATCCAGGTAGTAGTAGGTCTAATATAGGATACCAAACTCCACCTCCTATCTATCCAGGTAGTAGTAGGTCTAATATAGGATTCCAACCTCCACCTCCTATCTATCCAGGTAGTAGTAGGTCTAATATAGGATACCAAACTCCACCTCCTATCTATCCAGGTAGTAGTCGGACTAACTAATATAGAATACCAACCTCCACCTCCTATCTATCCAGGTAGTAGTAGGACTAACTAATATAGAATACCAAACTCCACCTCCTATCTATCCAGGTAGTAGTAGGTCTAATATAGAATACCAACCTCCACCTCCTATCTATCCAAGTGGTAGTAGGTCTAATATAGGATACGTACCTCCACCTCCTACCTATCCAGGTAGTAGTAGGACTAACTAATATAGAATACCAACCTCCACCTCCTATCTATCCAAGTGGTAGTAGGTCTAATATAGGATACGTACCTCCACCTCCTACCTATCCAGGTAGTAGTAGGACTAACTAATATAGAATACCAACCTCCACCTCCTATCTATCCAAGTGGTAGTAGGTCTAATATAGGATTCCAACCTCCACCTCCTATCTATCCAGGTAGTAGTAGGACTAACTAATATAGAATACCAACCTCAACCTCCTATCTATCCAAGTGGTAGTAGGTCTAATATAGGATTCCAACCTCCACCTCCTATCTATCCAGGTAGTAGTAGGACTAACTAATATAGAATACCAACCTCCACCTCCTATCTATCCAGGTAGTAGTAGGTCTAATATAGGATACGTACCTCCACCTCCTATCTATCCAGGTAGTAGTAGGACTAATATAGGATACCAAACTCCACCTCCTATCTATCCAAGTGGTAGTAGGTCTAATATAGGATACCAACCTCCACCTCCTATCTATCCAGGTAGTAGTAGGTCTAATATAGAATAACAACCTCCACCTCCTATCTATCCAGGTAGTAGTAGGTCTAATATAGGATACGTACCTCCACCTCCTATCTATCCAGGTAGTAGTAGGTCTAACTAATATAGAATACCAACCTCCACCTCCTATCTATCCAGGTAGTAGTAGGTCTAATATAGGATACCAACCTCCACCTTCCTATCCTATCCAGGTAGTTTATATCTGGTAGTTTATCTTTATATCTAGGTAGTTTATCTAG
>NC_052318.1:2473590-2515600 GCF_016432855.1 Salvelinus namaycush | reverse complement strand
TTCCAGGTAGTAGTAGGTTATATAGAATACCAACCTCCCTCCTATCTATCCAGGTAGTAGTAGGTCTAATATAGAATCCAACCTCCACCTCCTATCTATCCAGGTAGTAGTAGGTCTAATATTAGAATACCAACCCCACCTCTATCTATCCAGGTAGTAGTAGGTCTAATATAGAATACCACCTCCACCTCCTATCTATCCAGGTTAGTATTCCGGATAGTTTATCTTTATATCGAGGTAGTTTATCTTATATCTAGGTAGTTTATATCTTGGTAGTTTATCTTTATATCTAGGTAGTTTATATCTAGGTAGTTTATATTTATATCCAGTAGTTTATCTTTATATAGGTACTTTATATCTAGGTAGTTTATCTTTATATCTAGGTAGTTTATCTTTATATCTAGGTAGTTTATCTTTATATCTAGTTATTTTATATCTAGGTAGTTTATCTTTATATCTAGGTAGTTTATCTTTATATCTAGGTAGTTTATATCTAGGTAGTTTATCTTTATATCTAGGTAGTTTATCTTTATATCTAGGTAGTTTATCTTTATATCCAGGTGGTTTATATTTATATCTAGGTAGTTTATATCGAGGTAGTTTATCTTTATATCTTGGTAGTTTATCTTTATATCTAGGTAGTTTATCTTTATATCTAGGTAGTTTATATCTAGTTAGTTTATCTTTATATCTAGGTAGTTTATATCGAGGTAGTTTATCTTTATATCTAGGTAGTTTATCTTTATATCCAGGTAGTTTATCTTTATATCTGGGTAGTTTATATCTTGGTAGTTTATCTTTATATCTAGGTAGTTTATATCTAGGTAGTTTATCTTTATATCTAGGTAGTTTATCTTTATATCTATGTAGTATATATCTAG
The DNA here is from genome assembly GCF_016432855.1 of Salvelinus namaycush. Classification (NCBI taxonomy): domain Eukaryota; kingdom Metazoa; phylum Chordata; class Actinopteri; order Salmoniformes; family Salmonidae; genus Salvelinus; species Salvelinus namaycush. The sequence continues at coordinate 2,514,719 of NC_052318.1, read as the reverse complement.
GTAGTTTATCTTTATATCTTGGTAGTTTATCGTTATATCTAGGTAGTTTATATCTAGGTAGTTTATCTTTATATCTAGGTAGTTTATCTTTATATCTATGTAGTTTATATCTAGGTAGTTTATCTTTATATCGAGGTAGTTTATATCTTGGTAGTTTATCTTTATATCTAGGTAGTTTATCTTTATATCTAGGTAGTTTATATCTAGGTAGTTTATCTTTATATCTAGGTAGGTTATCTTTATATCGAGATAGTTTATCTTTATATCTAGGTAGTTTATATCTTGGTAGTTTATCTTTATATCTATGTAGTTTATATCTAGGTAGTTTATCTTTATATCTAGGTAGTTTATCTTTATATCTAGGTAGTTTATCTTTATATCCAGGTAGTTTATCTTTATATCTAGGTAGTTTATCTTTATATCTAGGTAGTTTATCTTTATATCTAGGTAGTTTATATCTAGGTAGTTTATCTTTATATCTAGGTAGTTTATCTTTATATCTAGGTTGTTTATATCCAGGTAGTTTATCTGTATATCTAGGTAGTTTATATCTTGGTAGTTTATCTTTATATCTAGGTAGTTTATCTTTATATCTAGGTAGTTTATATCTAGGTAGTTTATCTTTATATCTAGGTAGTTTATATCTAGGTAGTTTATCTTTATATCTAGGTAGTTTATCTTTATATCTAGGTAGTTTATATCTAGGTAGTTTATCTTTATATCTAGGTAGTTTATATCTAGGTAGTTTATCTTTATATCTAGGTAGTTTATCTTTATATCTAGGTAGTTTATATCTAGGTAGTTTATCTTTATATCTAGGTAGTTTATCTTTATATCTAGGTAGTTTATATCTAGGTAGTTTATATTTATATCCAGGTAGTTTATCTTTATATCTAGGTAGTTTATATCTAGGTAGTTTATATTTATATCCAGGTAGTTTATCTTTATATCTAGGTAGTTTATCTTTATATCTAGGTAGTTTATCTTTATATCTAGGTAGTTTATCTTTATATATAGGTAGTTTATCTTTATATATAGGTAGTTTATCTTTATATATAGGCAGTTTATATCTAGGTAGTTTATATCTAGGTAGTTTATCTTTATATCTAGGTAGTTTATCTTTATATCTAGGTAGTTTATCTTTATATCGAGGTAGTTTATATCTTGGTAGTTTATCTTTATATCTTGGTAGTTTATCTTTATATCGAGGTAGTTTATCTTTATATCTAGGTAGTTTATATCTTGGTAGTTTATCTTTATATCTAGGTAGTTTATATCTAGGTAGTTTATCTTTATATCTAGGTAGTTTATATCTAGGTAGTTTATCTTTATATCTAGGTAGTTTATCTTTATATCTAGGTAGTTTATATCTAGGTAGTTTATCTTTATATCTAGGTAGTTTACATCTAGATAGTTTATCTTTATATCTAGGTAGTTTATATCTAGGTAGTTTATCTTTATATCTAGGTAGTTTATCTTTATATCTATGTAGTTTATATCTAGGTAGTTTATCTTTATATCTAGTTAGGTTATCTTTATATCGAGATAGTTTATCTTTATATCTAGGTAGTTTATATCTTGGTAGTTTATCTTTATATCTATGGAGTTTATATCTAGGTAGTTTATCTTTATATCTAGGTAGTTTATATTTATATCTAGGTAGTTTATCTTTATATCCAGGTAGTTTATCTTTATATCTAGGTAGTTTATCTTTATATCTAGGTAGTTTATCTTTATATCTAGGTTGTTTATATCCAGGTAGTTTATCTTTATATCTAGGTAGTTTATATCTAGGTAGTTTATCTTTATATCTAGGTAGTTTATATCGAGGTAGTTTATCTTTATATCTAGGTAGTTTATATCTAGGTAGTTTATCTTTATATCTAGGTAGTTTATCTTTATATCGAGGTAGTTTATCTTTATATCGAGGTAGTTTATCTTTATATCAAGGTAGTTTATATCTAGGTAGTTTATATCGAGGTAGTTTATCTTTATATCTAGGTAGTTTATCTTTATATCTAGGTAGTTTATCTTTATATCTAGGTAGTTTATCTTTATATCGAGGTAGTTTATCTTTATATCTATCTCTGCAAACTGCCTGTTCAGTTTGTAGTGAGAGGTACATATATATTATCTATATAGTTTATCTTTATATCTACTTTCTAACAAGTTGTTTCTCTTTATAGAATAAGATGATGCCTATGCTTTGTTTCCAGTAGTAGTAGAAGTAGTGAATTTGATTGTCATTGCGTTTTATACAGAGTTTCCAACCCTGTAGCATAGTAGAGGGGTTGTGGTAACGATTTATACTGAATAACATGACGCTATGTGTTGTATCTCAAAACTCCATGTTTTGTCTTTCAGTGGACCCCCCGGTTCCATCCTGTATGGAGGGGCTGTACCTACCCATGTTCCTGTCTCCAACACCAGCCCAGGGTGCACTGCTGTACGCCTCTGCAGACCAACCCCTGGAAATCACTGTCAGAGCACAGGCTACCAACTCCACGTAAGAGAAATGAAACATGAAATTGGTTAGTTAGGACCTCCTCTCACCTGGTTGTCTAGGTCTAAATTGATTAGTCAGGAACTCCTCTCACCTGGTTGTCTAGGTCTTAATTGATTAGTTAGGAACTCCTCTCACCTGGTTGTCTAGGTCTTAATTGATTAGTCAGGAACTCCTCTCACCTGGTTGTCTAGATCTTAATTGATTAGTTAGGATCTCCTCTCACCTGGTTGTTTAGGTCTTAATTGATTAGTTAGGAACTCCTCTCACCTGGTTGTCTAGGTTTTAATTGATTAGTTAGGAACTCCTCTCACCTGGTTGTCTAGGTCTTAATTGATTAGTTAGGACCTCCCCTCACCTGGTTGTCTAGGTCTTAGTTGATTAGTTAGGAACTCCCCTCACCTGGTTGTCTAGGTCTTAATTGATTAGTTAGGACCTCCTCTCACCTGGTCGTCTAGGTCTTAATTGATTAGTTAGGAACTCCTCTCACCTGGTTGTCTAGGTCTTAATTGATTAGTTAGGAACTCCTCTCAACTGGTTGTCTAGGTCTTAATTGATTAGTTAGGAACTCTCACTTGGTTGTTTAGGTCTTAATTGATTAGTCAGGAACTCCTCTCACCTGGTTGTCTAGGTCTTAATTGATTAGTTAGGACCTCCTCTCACATGGTTGTCTAGGTCTTAATTGATTAGTTAGGAACTCCTCTCACCTGGTTGTCTAGGTCTTAATTGATTAGTTAGGAACGCCAATCACCTGGTTGTCTAGGTCTTAATTGATTAGTTAGGACCTCCTCTCCCCTCATAGTTAGGAAAACTGATATGGTTACTGATCAGACATGTACAATCAATACATAAACTGATATGGTTCCTGATATGGCATGTAAAGACAATACATAAACTGATATGGTTCCTGATCAGACATGTAAAGAAAATACATAAACTGATATGGTTCCTGATCAGACATGTAAAGAAAATACACAAACTGATATGGTTCCTGATCTGGCATTTTCTCCCTGTGTGTTTCAGGGTTTCAGAGCTGTTGGTGAGTGGACCTTCCAGTATCACAGAGAACAACACTGTCCCAGGAGAGTACCTTCTAAGATGGACACCCACTGAGGATGAGGAGGGAGGGTACTATCCTGTGTGCTTCATCGCTCAGGGAGTGAACAACAGGTCAGTCTGCAACCACTTCAACTGGAAACTTATAGCTCAACATAATGTCTTCCAATGACTTACCTGATTAAATAAAGGCAACAAATTAACGAGCATAATCCATCATTTCAGAAGGCTACTATCAAGACTATCAGTTAAATGTACATTTAGACACATTTTGGTAGAATGCATTCAGTTGTTCAACTGACTAGGTTTTAACCTGCCTTTCCCTTCAATGGTATGTGGTTTGATTGGCTTTGACATTTTTCATTAAACCAATGGTATGTGGTTTGTTTGGCTTTGACATGTTTCATTAAACCAATGGTATGTGGTTTGTTTGGCTTTGACATGTTTCATTAAACCAATGGTATGTGGTTTGTTTGGTTTTGTAATGTTTTATAAAATGCTGTTTAACAAAGATCTGTTGATCTTCTCAGTTCCAAGTATCACTCTGAGCTGCGCTGTGTGATCGTCAGGGTTGGAAACACAAGCGGTGGGTACAGTTTCACTACAGCATGAGGTTATTGATCCCCTTTCTGGTGTTCTGCTAGTCTCACTGTTACTTACAGATGCAAGTTGAAATGCATGTTTGAGACAATTACCAACGAATCAATCAATCAACACATCTCTGTCTGTCTGTCTATTTATTTGTCTGTCTTTGTGCTACAGCCATGAGAACCACAGAGGAACCAACAACCTCCCCTCCTCTGACAATAAACCTCACAACCACAGAGGAACCAACAACCTCCCCTCCTCTGACAATAAACCTCACAACCACAGAGGAACCAACAACCTCCCCTCTGACAATAAACCTCACAACCACAGAGGAACCAACAACCTCCCCTCTGACAATAAACCTCACAACCACAGAGGAACCAACAACCTCCCCTCCTCTGACAATAAACCTGACAACCTCAGCAGAGCCAACAACCTCCCCTCCTCTGACAACCACAGAGGAACCAACAACCTCCCCTCTGACAATAAACCTCACAACCACAGAGGAACCAACAACCTCCCCTCTGACAATAAACCTCACAACCACAGAGGAACCAACAACCTCCCCTCCTCTGACAATAAACCTCACAACCACACAGATTGCACCTGCACTTCTAACTACCACCCAAACAACTACTGAACTCACAACCACACCCACCAATGTCAGTACATACGGACCCACAACTACCACAACTACCACAGCATCCCCGCCTTTAAGTACAAACCCAACTATCGATCTCACAACCCATATTGTGGACAGTACAACAAAAAGCAGTGGGCCTAGTAAGTACAAAATTTACTTTTGCTCAAATTTAAAAAAAATATGTGTGTGTGTGTTGTAATAATGTGGACTAACTGTTTCCACAGGATACGTTGTTGTACTGAGGATAAAACTGTCCTCTCTGATCCCACTAACAGATGATTACATCAGAAACGTGGTGTTACAGCAGGTCAGTGTCACTGTCAGATCAGACAGGTTTTTCCTCAGCTCTACCTGATAATCACTGTGTGTGTTGTGTTTCCAGCTCCGTGAGGAACTGATCAGAGGAGGGCTGCCAGGAGACTTCACGCTAAGCCTGAGAGCCACTCATGAGATCAGCTGAGGGAGGAACTGATCAGAGGAGGGCTGCCAGGAGACTTCACGCTACACCTGAGAGCCACTCATGACATCAGCTGAGGGAGGACCTGATCAGAGGGCTGCCAGGGGACTTCACGCTACACCTGAGAGCCACTCATGACATCAGCTGAGGGAGGAACTGATCAGAGGAGGGCTGCCAGGGGACTTCACGCTACACCTGAGAGCCACTCATGACATCAGCTGAGGGAGGACCAGGAATTCAGATCAACTTTCTTCACTCCTACTTGTCTTTTCTTCCTGGTTATGATTCTGCAGAAAGTTCTTTTGAAGAAAAAGTGGTTCCTTATAATGACAGATATGGTTGATTTGTACTAATCTCTCGTGGACAGACGCACGTAACATAAATTATGATTTTTGTTCTGGGTTGCCAAGATTAGTTGAATGAACTGACGCTACGTCTTACTGGATGTTAGTTGAATGACTAAAATGTAAATGATTTATGTCTACAAGAAGAAATAGAACATAAATATGTTTGGTAATGTACAGAGGTAGACTGAGGTTCTTTCCTGTTTGGTAATGTACAGAGGTAGACAGGTTCTTTCCTGTTTGGTAATGTACTGAGGTAAACTGAGGTTCTTTCCTGTTTGGTAATGTACAGAGGTAAACTGAGGTTCTTTCCTGTTTGGTAATGTACAGAGGTAGACAGGTTCTTTCATGTTTGGTAATGTACAGAGGTAGACAGGTTCTATCCTGTTTGGTAATGTACAGAGGTAGACAGGTTCTTTCCTGTTTGGTAATGTACTGAGGTAGACTGAGGTTCTTTCCTGTTTGGTAATGTACTGAGGTAGACTGAGGTTATTTCCTGTTTGGTAATGTACAGAGGTAGACTGAGGTTCTTTCCTGTTTGGTAATGTACAGAGGTAGACTGAGGTTCTTTCCTGTTTGGTAATGTACAGAGGTAGACTGAGGTTCTTTCCTGTTTGGTAATGTACAGAGGTAGACTGAGGTTCTTTCCTGTTTGGTAATGTACAGAGGTAGACTGAGGTTCTTTCCTGTTTGGTAATGTACAGAGGTAGACTGAGGTTCTTTCCTGTTTGGTAATGTACAGAGGTAGACTGAGGTTATTTCCTGTTTGGTAATGTACAGAGGTAGACTGAGGTTCTTTCCTGTGTAAAGAATTGTTGGTTGAGGCTCAGGTTTCTGTGACACTTTAGTGACAGAGGACACAGGTAGGGAGGACCCACTTGTATACACCCACACACACACTCAGGAAGAAGTTTCACTTTCACTTACACATGGAACATAAAGAAGAATGAACAATGATGGAGAATTGACATTGACTAAAGAGAAGAATAAATTATTGCGACTGGAATTTATTGAAACACTAATTAAAGGTTAAATATATTAAATGTTAAAGGTTGAAAACATTGGGAGATAAACATTGGGAGATAAACATTGGGAGATAAACATTGAGAGATACACATTGGGAGATAAACATTGGGAGATAAACATTGGGAGGTAAACATTGAGAGATAAACATTGGGGGATATTAAAGGGGTGTGAAAATAATGCAGTTAAAGGTTAGGAGTTTTATAATGTTGTTTTCTTTAAGGTGTGAATCATATAGACTGTGTTTGATTGGGCTCAGAGGACAAGGCCTTAGGAGGTTGATAATGAGAAGTTATAATGGTACAATGTTATAATGTTGTTTTCTTTAAGGTGTGAATCATATAGACTGTGTTTGATTAGGCTCAGAGGACAAGGCCTTAGGAGGTTGATAAAGAGACATTATAATGGTACAATGTTATAATGTTGAAATGTTTAAAATATTGAAGTATTAAGATATAACTGGAGTAATAAATTAGGTTGTGGTAAGATCAGAATTAAGTAAAGGTAGGAGGGTGAAGGGATTAGGAAAGGTTCATGTTTGAAAAATGTTTTAAGAAGTTGATGTTAATGAAGTATATTAATGGTGCTAGCTTGATCTGGAAAACCCTTAAGGTTCCCTCATTGATAGAAGTGTTCTAGTACATTCTAGGTGGAACCCTTAAGGTTACCTCATTGATAGAAGTGTTCTAGTACATTCTAGGTGGAACCCTTAAGGTTACCTCATTGATAGAAGTGTTCTAGTACATTCTAGGAGGAACCCTTAAGGTTCCCTCATTGATAGAAGTGTTCTAGTACATTCTAGGTGGAACCCTTAAGGTTACCTCATTGATAGAAGTGTTCTAGTAGCTGTTAGTTTTTTAGACACCAACTGAGGGACTGATCATCCTGAGGGGGGAGACAAAAAGCTGTTGATAAGTTGTAGAAGGTAAGAACCCGTTTTTCTTGTTATTAAATACTGTGCTTCTCATGAAATTGTAATAGACAATTAAGGGTTTAGTTAAGGGTTTAGTTAAGAGCGCTGAAGACATCTCTGAATTTAATCCAAGGTATGTTTTTGCGTATCATCGTTGGTGATATTGATTTGTGATTGATTGATCTGGGATTTTTTATGCCTGTTTCTGGAATTTTGAATAAACTTGCTTTATTATTCTGAAACCCTGTGTCATCAAAGAGTCATACAAGAGCATGTCGTTTTTCTCCAGGTTTCTGAAACAGACTGGATTAATGGAGGATTCGTAGCGTCTGGTTAATTAGTCTATCGGGAACCTGGATTGCTGGTATGAAGGAACCTGAGACCCAAATAATGGTACTGAGTGCATTGTTAGGAGTCGTATGATGGGTGATTCTGGGCTAAACCAACCCAGGAGAGAGTGTCCACTCATAGTGTCCCAAGGTCGACTATCTGGCCTGGACGATCCTGAAAAGGTGCTGGGTTGCAGGGTGAGGTAGTATAGGTACTCGACTTAGGGAATAGCCCACTCTACTGTAAGACCCTTACTGTTGAGTTTGAGGAACAGTCCCTAGTTGTATACTAGCTCAGTGGTAAGGCAGAGCGGAATCTATCAGATCTGTAGGGATTAGGGACAATAAATAACAGAACTGCCATTGGATAGGCAGAGCCCAGTAGAATTGTTAATCCTGCAAGGTTGGTATTTTAGCTTTGACAATTTGGGAGCTTGTACAGGATTGATTTGTGGGAATCAGGAATATCCTGGGAGTATTTTGGGATATAGGAAAGCCTAAAATATACCCTATGCAGTACGCAATGCAAGGACTACAATTAGGTACGCAAAAAGGTGATCCTGAAAATTTGCACAAAATAAATGGCAAGGTTAGCATTTAATTACGTTCTTGCTTTGCAAACTAAATGTATTGGTTACCACATACCAGGCTTTGAATCACCTTACTGTAACAACCTATTTCTCCTCTCCCTCAGATCCGTCTAATCCGATCGTCAGGATGTCAGGGATGGACCTCCCATTGGACGAGCTCAACGGACCCGGAATCTCCCCTGACAACGGAACCTTCCTGAAGTTCTCCCCCACCTCCGTTTCCATGGCAGCCGTGGAGCCTGCTGGTGTTCCTGCTGACGCTGCTCGTCATCACCCTCCTCAGGCTGGAGAACATCATTACATACTCCTCCTCTGTAGCTGACTGCAGCAGTGAGGGGGGCAGATCATTCACCAACATGGTGATCTGTAGTATATCTTCACAGAGGTCCACCGTGTCCTCACTGTCCACCTGAGACCACACGTGTCTTTCTCTGGCTATGTCCAGAATGGCACCGTATCCCCTTTATAATTGGCAAATTATATGTTCTATTCAGATTTTCCCCCTCGGTTCTGGTTAAACTGGACTAACATGGTTAAACTGGACAAACTGGACTAACCTAGTTAAACTGGACTAACCTAGTTAAACTGAACTAATCTGGACTAACTGTAAAGTACTGTATATCGTAAAGCAGAACTCATATATTTGATTATCTTGGAAGTATTGATCTGTAACGGATGGTTATTGGTTAAACACCTCCTTTGTACCATTTTATTTAACCTTTATTTAACTAGTCAGTTAAGAACAAATTCTAATATACAGTGACAGCCTACCCCGGCCAAACCCGGACGACGCTGGGCCAATTGCACACCACCCTATGGGACTCCCAAACACGGCCCGATGTGATACAGCCTGGATTCGAACCAGGGGCTGTAGTGACGCCTCTTGCACTTCGTGCAGTGCCTTAGACCGCTGCGCCACTTGGGAGCTCCTTTGAAGAGATGAACAACCACTTTAGCAGGTTGTGACAAGAATGTATTTTTAAAAGGGTCTCTCTGTTGCAAACACAAGAGCAATTAACATTTATGTAGTGAAGGAAAAACAAAAAACGTCATAACATAATACATTTTTTATTACATTTCAATACAAATAAGTTAGTGTCTTCTCAAATGGAGAAAAGCTATATAGTGTAAATATTTGTCATTTCAACAGTAAAACACTGTAGAATGCACAGTAAAATACCAAACATGTGTTTACAGCATTCATGTTATAGATTGCACTGCATTATGGGTAAAATGCTGAAAAATACAGTTATTAACTGTAATTGGAAAACTCCTGTAGGAATTACTCCAAACATTCTGTATTATGTATTTACAGTAATAGTTTATGCCTACTGAGATTTGTAGTTAAGTATGTACACACAACACCAGCTTGATATGTCCCATGTCCCATCTGTTTACCCACAGAGGAACAGCCCTGGTTCTCTCTATTTACCCACAGAGTAACAGCCCTGGTTCTCTGTCTCTCTATTTACCCACAGAGTAACAGCCCTGGTGTTCTCTGTCCCTCTATTTACCCACAGAGGAACAGCCCTGGTTCTCTGTCTCTCTATTTACCCACAGAGGAACAGCCCTGGTTCTCTCTATTTACCCACAGAGTAACAGCCCTGGTTCTCTGTCTCTCTATTTACCCACAGAGTAACAGCCCTGGTGTTCTGTCTCTCTATTTACCCACAGAGTAACAGCCCTGGTGTTCTGTCTCTCTATTTACCCACAGAGGAACAGCCCTGGTTCTCTCTATTTACCCACAGAGGAACAGCCCTGGTTCTCTGTCTCTGTTTACCCACAGATGAACAGCCCTGGTGCTCTCTGTCTCTCTGTTTACCCACAGAGTAACAGCCCTGGTTCTCTGTCTCTCTATTTACCCACAGAGTAACAGCCCTGGTTCTCTGTCTCTCTATTTACCCACAGAGTAACAGCCCTGGTGTTCTGTCTCTATTTACCCACAGAGTAACAGCCCTGGTGTTCTCTGTCTCTCTATTTACCCACAGAGTAACAGCCCTGGTGTTCTCTGTCTCTCTATTTACCCACAGAGTAACAGCCCTGGTGTTCTCTGTCTCTCTATTTACCCACAGAGTAACAGCCCTGGTGTTCTCTGTCTCTCTATTTACCCACAGAGTAACAGCCCTGGTGTTCTCTGTCTCTCTATTTACCCACAGAGTAACAGCCCTGGTGTTCTCTGTCTCTCTATTTACCCACAGAGTAACAGCCCTGGTGTTCTCTGTCCCTCTATTTACCCACAGAGTAACAGCCCTGGTTCTCTCTATTTACCCACAGAGTAACAGCCCTGGTGTTCTCTGTCTCTCTGTTTACCCACAGAGTAACAGCCCTGGTGTTCTCTGTCCCTCTATTTACCCACAGAGTAACAGCCCTGGTGTTCTCTGTCTCTCTATTTACCCACAGAGGAACAGCCCTGGTTCTCTCTATTTACCCACAGAGTAACAGCCCTGGTTCTCTGTCTCTCTATTTACCCACAGAGTAACAGCCCTGGTGTTCTGTCTCTCTATTTACCCACAGAGGAACAGCCCTGGTTCTCTCTATTTACCCACAGAGGAACAGCCCTGGTTCTCTGTCTCTGTTTACCCACAGATGAACAGCCCTGGTGCTCTCTGTCTCTCTGTTTACCCACAGAGTAACAGCCCTGGTTCTCTGTCTCTCTATTTACCCACAGAGTAACAGCCCTGGTTCTCTGTCTCTCTTTTTACCCACAGAGGAACATCCCTGGTTCTCTGTCTCTCTATTTACCCACAGAGTAACAGCCCTGGTGTTCTGTCTCTATTTACCCACAGAGTAACAGCCCTGGTGTTCTCTGTCTCTCTATTTACCCACAGAGTAACAGCCCTGGTGTTCTCTGTCTCTCTATTTACCCACAGAGTAACAGCCCTGGTGTTCTCTGTCTCTCTATTTACCCACAGAGTAACAGCCCTGGTGTTCTCTGTCTCTCTATTTACCCACAGAGTAACAGCCCTGGTGTTCTCTGTCTCTCTATTTACCCACAGAGTAACAGCCCTGGTGTTCTCTGTCTGTCTATTTACCCACAGAGTAACAGCCCTGGTGTTCTCTGTCCCTCTATTTACCCACAGAGTAACAGCCCTGGTTCTCTCTATTTACCCACAGAGTAACAGCCCTGGTGTTCTCTGTCTCTCTGTTTACCCACAGAGTAACAGCCCTGGTGTTCTCTGTCCCTCTATTTACCCACAGAGTAACAGCCCTGGTGTTCTCTGTCTCTCTATTTACCCACAGAGTAACAGCCCTGGTGTTCTCTGTCTCTCTATTTATCCACAGAGTAACAGCCCTGGTGTTCTCTGTCTCTCTGTTTACCCACAGAGTAACAGCCCTGGTGTTCTCTGTCCCTCTATTTACCCACAGAGTAACAGCCCTGGTTCTCTCTATTTACCCACTGAGTAACAGCCCTGGTGTTCTCTGTCCCTCTATTTACCCACAGAGTAACAGCCCTGGTTCTCTCTATTTACCCACAGAGTAACAGCCCTGGTTCTCTCTATTTACCCACAGAGTAACAGCCCTGGTGTTCTCTGTCTCTCTATTTACCCACAGAGTAACAGCCCTGGTTCTCTCTGTTTACCCACAGAGGAACAGCCCTGGTGTTTTGTCTCTATTTACCCACAGAGTAACAGCCCTGGTGTTCTCTGTCTCTCTATTTACCCACAGAGTAACAGCCCTGGTTCTCTGTCTCTCTATTTACCCACAGAGTAACAGCCCTGGTTCTCTGTCTCTCTATTTACCCACAGAGTAACAGCCCTGGTTCTCTCTATTTACCCACAGAGGAACAGCCCTGGTTCTCTGTCTCTCTATTTACCCACAGAGGAACAGCCCTGGTGTTCTGTCTCTCTATTTACCCACAGAGTAACAGCCCTGGTTCTCTGTCTCTCTATTTACCCACAGAGGAACAGCCCTGGTTCTCTGTCTCTCTATTTACCCATAGAGTAACAGCCCTGGTGTTCTCTGTCTCTCTATTTACCCACAGAGGAACAGCCCTGGTTCTCTCTATTTACCAACAGAGTAACAGCCCTGGTGTTCTCTGTCTCTCTATTTACCCACAGAGTAACAGCCCTGGTTCTCCGTCTCTCTATTTACCCACAGAGTAACAGCCCTGGTGTTCTCTGTCTCTCTATTTACCCACAGAGTAACAGCCCTGGTTCTCTCTATTTACCCACAGAGTAACAGCCCTGGTGCTCTCTGTCTCTCTATTAACCCACAGAGTAACAGCCCTGGTGCTCTCTGTCTCTCTATTTACCCACAGAGTAACAGCCCTGGTGCTCTCTGTCTCTCTATTTACCCACAGAGTAACAGCCCTGGTGTTCTCTGTCCCTCTATTTACCCACAGAGTAACAGCCCTGGTGTTCTCTGTCTCTCTATTTACCCACAGAGTAACAGCCCTGGTTCTCTCTATTTACCCACAGAGTAACAGCCCTGGTTCTCTCTATTTACCCACAGAGTAACAGCCCTGGTGTTCTCTGTCTCTCTATTTACCCACAGAGTAACAGCCCTGGTTCTCTCTGTTTACCCACAGAGTAACAGCCCTGGTTCTCTGTCTCTCTATTTACCCACAGAGGAACAGCCCTGGTGTTCTCTATTTACCCACAGAGTAACAGCCCTGGTGCTCTCTCTCTCTATTTACCCACAGAGTAACAGCCCTGGTGCTCTCTGTCTCTCTATTTACCCACAGAGGAACAGCCCTGGTTCTCTGTCTCTCTATTTACCCACAGAGGAACAGCCCTGGTGCTCTCTATTTACCCACAGAGTAACAGCCCTGGTTCTCTGTCCCTCTATTTACCCACAGAGGAACAGCCCTGGTGTTCTCTGTCTCTCTATTTACCCACAGAGTAACAGCCCTGGTGTTTTGTCTCTATTTACCCACAGAGTAACAGCCCTGGTGTTTTGTCTCTATTTACCCACAGAGTAACAGCCCTGGTGTTCTCTGTCTCTCTATTTACCCACAGAGTAACAGCCCTGGTGCTCTCTGTCCCTATATTTACCCACAGAGTAACAGGCCTGGTTCTCTGTCTCTCTATTTACCCACAGAGTAACAGGCCTGGTGTTCTCTGTCTCTCTATTTACCCACAGAGTAACAGCCCTGGTGTTCTCTGTCTCTCTATTTACCCACAGAGTAACAGCCCTGGTGTTCTCTGTCTCTCTATTTACCCACAGAGTAACAGCCCTGGTTCTCTCTATTTACCCACAGAGTAACAGCCCTGGTGTTCTCTGTCTCTCTATTTACCCACAGAGTAACAGCCCTGGTGCTCTCTGTCTCTCTATTTACCCACAGAGTAACAGCCCTGGTGTTCTCTGTCCCTCTATTTACCCACAGAGTAACAGCCCTGGTGTTCTCTGTCTCTCTATTTACCCACAGAGTAACAGCCCTGGTTCTCTCTATTTACCCACAGAGTAACAGCCCTGGTTCTCTCTATTTACCCACAGAGTAACAGCCCTGGTGTTCTCTGTCTCTCTATTTACCCACAGAGTAACAGCCCTGGTTCTCTCTGTTTACCCACAGAGTAACAGCCCTGGTTCTCTGTCTCTCTATTTACCCACAGAGGAACAGCCCTGGTGTTCTCTATTTACCCACAGAGTAACAGCCCTGGTGCTCTCTCTCTCTATTTACCCACAGAGTAACAGCCCTGGTGCTCTCTGTCTCTCTATTTACCCACAGAGGAACAGCCCTGGTTCTCTGTCTCTCTATTTACCCACAGAGGAACAGCCCTGGTGCTCTCTATTTACCCACAGAGTAACAGCCCTGGTTCTCTGTCCCTCTATTTACCCACAGAGGAACAGCCCTGGTGTTCTCTGTCTCTCTATTTACCCACAGAGTAACAGCCCTGGTGTTTTGTCTCTATTTACCCACAGAGTAACAGCCCTGGTGTTTTGTCTCTATTTACCCACAGAGTAACAGCCCTGGTGTTCTCTGTCTCTCTATTTACCCACAGAGTAACAGCCCTGGTGCTCTCTGTCCCTATATTTACCCACAGAGTAACAGGCCTGGTTCTCTGTCTCTCTATTTACCCACAGAGTAACAGGCCTGGTGTTCTCTGTCTCTCTATTTACCCACAGAGTAACAGCCCTGGTGTTCTCTGTCTCTCTATTTACCCACAGAGTAACAGCCCTGGTGTTCTGTCTCTCTATTTACCCACAGAGTAACAGCCCTGGTTCTCTCTATTTACCCACAGAGTAACAGCCCTGGTGTTCTCTGTCTCTCTATTTACCCACAGAGTAACAGCCCTGGTTCTCTGTCTCTCTATTTACCCACAGAGGAACAGCCCTGGTGTTCTCTATTTACCCACAGAGTAACAGCCCTGGTGCTCTCTGTCTCTCTATTTACCCACAGAGGAACAGCCCTGGTTCTCTGTCTCTCTATTTACCCACAGAGTAACAGCCCTGGTTCTCTGTCTCTCTATTTACCCACAGAGTAACAGCCCTGGTGCTCTCTATTTACCCACAGAGTAACAGCCCTGGTTCTCTGTCCCTCTATTTACCCACAGAGGAACAGCCCTGGTGTTCTCTGTCTCTCTATTTACCCACAGAGTAACAGCCCTGGTGCTCTCTGTCCCTATATTTACCCACAGAGTAACAGGCCTGGTTCTCTGTCTCTCTATTTACCCACAGAGTAACAGGCCTGGTGTTCTCTGTCTCTCTATTTACCCACAGAGTAACAGCCCTGGTGTTCTCTGTCTCTCTATTTACCCACAGAGTAACAGCCCTGGTGTTCTCTGTCTCTCTATTTACCCACAGAGTAACAGCCCTGGTTCTCTCTATTTACCCACAGAGTAACAGCCCTGGTGTTCTCTGTCTCTCTATTTACCCACAGAGTAACAGCCCTGGTTCTCTGTCTCTCTATTTACCCACAGAGGAACAGCCCTGGTGTTCTCTATTTACCCACAGAGTAACAGCCCTGGTGCTCTCTGTCTCTCTATTTACCCACAGAGGAACAGCCCTGGTTCTCTGTCTCTCTATTTACCCACAGAGTAACAGCCCTGGTTCTCTGTCTCTCTATTTACCCACAGAGTAACAGCCCTGGTGCTCTCTATTTACCCACAGAGTAACAGCCCTGGTTCTCTGTCTCTCTATTTACCCACAGAGTAACAGCCCTGGTTCTCTGTCTCTCTATTTACCCACAGAGTAACAGCCCTGGTGTTCTCCTTCTCTCTATTTACCCACAGAGTAACAGCCCTGGTGTTCTCTGTCTCTCTATTTACCCACAGAGGAACAGCCCTGGTTCTCTGTCTCTCTATTTACCCACAGAGGAACAGCCCTGGTTCTCTCTATTTACCCACAGAGTAACAGCCCTGGTGTTCTCCTTCTCTCTATTTACCCACAGAGTAACAGCCCTGGTGTTCTCCTTCTCTCTATTTACCCACAGAGTAACAGCCCTGGTGTTCTCTGTCTCTCTATTTACCCACAGAGTAACAGCCCTGGTTCTCTGTCTCTCTATTTACCCACAGAGGAACAGCCCTGGTTCTCTGTCTCTCTATTTACCCACAGAGGAACAGCCCTGGTTCTCTGTCTCTCTGTTTACCCACAGAGTAACAGCCCTGGTGCTCTCTGTCTCTCATTCTAGTCTTTCTTTTTCTATGCTTGTCCTAGGGTTGAGAAGAGCTGACCAATCAGGACCCGAGGAGGTTTGTTACGGAGCCCCATGAGGAACACATGATGTTGACTTCTCTTCTCCTGACCAAACTGTCCCGTTGTGCGTTTCACCGCCTCTGAACCCCCTTACCCCGAATAGAGTTGCCCCTGATCATAGATCTAGGATTGTACCCGGCCCCAATTTGATCTCAATCTCCCTCATTTGTCTCACCCCCCCCACACACACAGGAACACAATATAGTTTTAAATTAGTGTTGTAATGATGCTCTTATTTGGTTATTTAGTAACTGTTGTTACTTCTATTGTCAATTATGTTGTTCATTTGTAGTTAATGTTGTCAGCTATTTGAATACATGTATTTTATGTACACATGTATATATTTCTTTGTATTTAGATTTTGAGGTAGAATTTCACTGTAAATATTCAGCATTGTAATGGCACCAGAGGTGTACAATATATTACAGCATCTCTGCTGTGAAGCAAGATGACAGTATTAAGCTGGCAACTCTGGTGCCGGTACAATGCTGGTAAATTTACAGGGAAAAGTTTTACAACAATACACAACATGGTCCTTTTCCTTCCATATAATCAGTTAGCAGTTTAAAGCTTCACAACATTCATTTCACAACTAAAATCTACTGTACTTATCATCGCATGAATAAACTGGGCATAAACCAGCAGATGAAGTCAACTAAATAAGATAATTAATTTCAAAAAGATGTTCAACCACCACCAACCTGCTGGGAAAGGTAGTTAGCTACATGCAATGACTCTCCAACATGACATAAAAGCAATCAATCAGTTATTACTATAGAAAAAATATTTGAAGTCAAACTTTTTCAACCACAAAATCCACCATATGAGCAACAACAGCGAAGACAACAAACATAGAGATTAACACCAAAAGGGATCCGAACACCTTGGCTGCATTTCCTGACATCGTTACGGACACAAATTCCACACAAGGAAGGACAACATAAGTAAGAACAGAAATAAAGCAACAAAAGGCTATAATGCCAAAAAGTATACCCTCCCAGGGACCAGTGGTCAGAGAAGACTTGAGCTTCCTCTCTGTCTTTCTGGCAGCCAGGCCTTCCTTCATAAACGACTTTGATGTTTTGACATTCTTCTTCTTCTTGTTTGTTTCCCACTTATTCACATCCTCATTCCTCTTCAACTCTCTGAGATCCACTCTCCTCTGTCTCACTTCATCTGCCATGTTCCTTAGTATTCTGTTAACTCTGAAATTCTCCGTCGTGATTGGATCCCCGCACACTGGACAGATAACGCAACCAGCGTCCATATTGTTCTGGAGGCATCGTCTACAGAAGGTGTGCTGGCAGCTCAGTGATATACGTTCGGTGAAGACTTCGGTACAGATGGAACAGATGAAGAGGTCCTTTAGATCAGAGAAGACTGTGGCCATGTTTCTTTGTGTTTCTCAGAAGCCTCGGTTACACCTTTCATTAAAAAAAATATCCGTTATAGATCTGGGTCTTCTCATTGAAAGCAAGTCTGAGAAGCGGTAGATCTGCTATCTCTATGCTTCTTTGCGTCTTTTACTTTCGGTTTTGTACACCAGCTTCAAGCACCTGAAACCACAATATTTGTGGTTATTTAAAATAGATTTCACAGCGGTTTAGATTGTACAATGTTTCTCTACACTCAGAGTGCTTGTTTTGTCACATAAACCGAAATTAGGCGAACTATTAACATTATTGCAACTAAGAAATGTATACTGTACCTTTAACATGTTGTTGTCGTCCGATCAAGATCTGGTCGATATTTGTTCCGTCTACAGTGTAGACTCTACACCTTGGAGGTATAATACAAACTGGAGACGGCTTCCTAGATGTCCGACCGTTGTTTTCAAGGAAATCTACTCACGTTCGCGTGGAGAAGTAGGGAGCAGCAGCTCGATACGGAGACCGGACTATGGTCAAGTGGGTGTGTCGAAAGGAAAGTACTGGGCGTGTGGACTGGGTTTGGTTTCGGGATCATGATAATAAATACAAAACCCATGGTTTTCGATTCAAGGTTTTGATTATTTGGGTTGAATTCTGTAACGACAGTGAGCGTGTGGAAAGACTCAGTGCTATCAGGGATCCTTGGCACGTCCCAACATTAAATTGAACCATTTCAAATGTAAACTTCAATGGGGTAGGGCCATCCCAATCATTTTGGATAGCATGGACCATGTGATAATGAAGTGGGTGTGGGAAAGCGCTCTGCTATAGGTCGTGCTGAGCAATTAGTGCTTTTTTGAGGTCAGTTTGAGTTTCGGTTAATTATTTATTTTCTTATTTCGCGTTTTCGATTTCGGTTTTGATTATTTGAGTCGAATGTTGTAACAACACAGAATAAAACAATGAATACAAGTCCCATGATGGCAGTGACTGCCGAGGACTGCTTATTACCCATCATTTATTTACATTACTTTACTTTAATAATATTTCAGTTGCGTATATTATTTGTTTTATTTGATGACTTTAGTATTTCATTCCAAGTCATTATCTCATCTCTATAGAGCTGCTGTTCATGATGTCTGACAAAAATCTCTATTTTAGTAGTTCTTCAAAGAAAATAAGGCATCATTTTATGACTGCTGAATGCCAACTATCAATCACTTTGATCAGGTATTTTCCAGGTAGAGATTAATCACGAAGCAACAGCTGCTCACTATATCCACTCACGATTGTGCATTCTTGTCTCGTCAGTAGCAGGCCTAAAAAGAAATGCAGACTGGACAAGTAGATACGCAATGGATTATGGTCATTGTAGTTAATTACCGCGTGTTATCCACTAAACTATGAAGATTATTGGCCTGTAGGAAACTACAAGTTCCTACTACATCACACATCTAGAGAAACGGAGTTCACAGAAGAAGAAGAAAGAAGATGGAAATCAAGTTGTTCAAAAACCTGAAAAAAATTACTGAAATTCCAGTTGATATCTCAGCAGTAGGTTAGGCTAGGTTAGGTTAGGTTAGGCTAGGCTAGGTTAGGTTAGGCTAGGTTAGGCTAGGTTAGGCTAGGTTAGGCTAGGTTAGGTTAGGCTAGGTTAGGCTAGGCTAGGTTAGGTTAGGCTATGTTAGGCTAGGCTAGGTTAGGCTAGGTTAGGCTAGGTTAGGCTAGGTTAGGTTAGGCTAGGCTAGGTTAGGTTAGGCTATGTTAGGCTAGGTTAGGTTAGGCTAGGTTAGGCTAGGTTAGGTTAGGCTATGTTAGGCTAGGCTAGGCTAGGTTAGGTTAGACCGGAGATGAGCAACTTTGATAGGGGCCACAAAAAATCTGATCTCATCTGGAAGGGCCGCAGTTGCTAACGTGTTTGCATACCCACACCCACACCAAGGGGCCATCTACTGTAGATGGTTCTCAATATCATTTATTTGTTGTGTAGGCTGTTATCTTACTTGAAATAAAATAATGGGAGTGAACCCCCCAAAAAATGGCCACGTTAGTTACCACCGGCGACACAACCGGAAGCTTCCAGCTGGGTATAATGGTTGTGTCACCGCTGGTACCTAATGTGGCCATTTTTTCCCCCCTCCCATTATTTTATTTCATGGTAAGGTCTCAGGTCGGCAGGCATGCTCATACAACACCGGTGCACTGGTCGCCGGCTTAGTGACTTTTCATGGTCGCCGGCTCAGTGACTTTTCATGGTCGCCGGCTTAGTGACTTTTCATGGTCGCCGGCTTAGTGACTTTTCATGGTCTCCGGCTCAGTGACTTTTCATGGTCGCCGACTCAGTGACTTTTCATGGTCGCCGGCTTAGTGACTTTTCATGGTTGCCGGTTTAGTGACTTTTCATGGTCACCGGCTTAGTGACTTTTCATGGTCTCCGGCTCAGTGACTTTTCATGGTCGCCGACTCAGTGAATTTTCATGGTCGCCGGCTTAGTGACTTTTCATGGTCGCCGGTTTAGTGACTTTTCATGGTCGCCGGCTTAGTGACTTTTCATGGTCGCCGGTTTAGTGACTTTTCATGCAGCCCAATCAGCAATGCAAAACGGTCAAAGTGGCAACAATTTTGCCCAATTAGCCGATTCGATTTCCATACTCCACACCCACTTGCCCATACTCCGGTCGCCATATTGGGCTGCAGCTACCCATACCTGTTTGCATATGCTGATTCATGGACCATCTACAAAAAGAAAAGAAAAATTCAGACCGCCTCACTTTTTTTACACATTTTGTTACGTTACAGATTCTAAAATTGATTTAATTATTATTTGTCCTCGTCAATCTACACACAATACCCCCAAAATGACAAAGCTAATTTTGACAAATGTATTACATATAAAAAACAGAATTACCTTATTTACATAAGTATTCAGACCCATTGCTATGTGACTCGAAATTGAGCTCAGGTGCATCCTGTTTCCATTGATCATCCTTGAGATGTTTCTACAACTTGATTGAAGTCCACCTGTGGTAAATTAAATTGATTGGACATGATTTGGAAAAGTACACACACCTGTCTATATAAGATCCCACATTTGACCGTGCATGTCAGAGCAAAAACCAAGTCATAAGGTTGAAGGAATTGTCTGTAGAGCTCTGAGACAGGATTGTGTCGAGGCACACATTTTGTGAAGGGTACCAACAAATGTCTGCAGAAAAAACACAGTGGCCTCCATCATTCTTAAATTGACGAAGAGCTGGACTCCCGGCCAAACTGAGCAATCGGGGGAGAGAATCAGCCTTGGTCAGGGAGGTGACCAAGAACCCGATGGTCACTCTGACAGTTCCTCTGTGGAGATGGGAGAAACTTCTAGAAGGACAACCATCTCTGCAGCACTCCACCAATCAGGCCTGAATGCCAAGCGTCACGTCTGGAGGAAACCTGGCACCATCCCTACGGTGAAGCATGGTGGTGGCAGCATCATGCTGTGGGGGTGTTTTTTAGAGGCAGATTTAAGAAAAAGATTTAAGAATGTTTAAATGCTTAATGAAACCTTCATACCACCTTTAACCTACCAGTTCTACATACAGGTCTACATCATGTATAGGCAAACAAAATCCCTTCAATGTTTCTTGTTGGAAGTTGTCCTCTGTTGTCCCGCCCAGCCATAAATCCATTTACAAGCATTTAGCTACACCCGCAATCACATCTGCTAAATATGTGTATGGACCAATCACATCTGTTAAATGTGTATGTGACCAATCACATCTGCTAAATATGTGTATGGACCAATCACATCTGCTAAATATGTGTATGGACCAATCACATCTGCTAAATATGTGTATGTGACCAATCACATCTGCTAAATATGTGTATGGACCAATCACATCTGTTAAATGTGTATGTGACCAATCACATCTGCTAAATATGTGTATGGACCATTCACATCTGTTAAATATGTGTATGGACCAATCACATCTGTTAAATATGTGTATGTGACCAATCACATCTGTTAAATATGTTTATGGACCAATCACATCTGTTAAATATGTGTGTGTGACCAATCACATCTGTTAAATATGTGTGTGTGACCAATCACATCTGCTAAATATGTGTATGTGACCAATCACATCTGGTAAATATGTGTGTGTGACCAATCACATCTGTTAAATATGTGTATGGACCAATCACATCTGTTAAATATGTGTATGTGACTAAAACTATTTTATTTTCTGCCATATGGTCATAATGAAACACCGATCACAGAACTCCTTGGAAAATCCCAATCAAACATTCCTTACCAAAGATTAACAGATAAAGGCGATGAGTATGAGGTAATAAAGATCATTGCTTTACTGCCCTGTCATGTGCTTTTACACTGACCCATATTTACAGAACAAAATGGCAACAAACTGAAATGTTTTATTTTGTTTACATAATAAGCATGATGACAATTATTCAAATCGTTTCAAATGAAAAGGCAGATCAACAAATTCTTTGCATATTTTATTCTTATTTTCTTGATTTTTTTCCCCTCCAACTTTCATCTCACACATGGTCATATTTTACATCTTTGCAATA
Organism: Salvelinus namaycush; assembly: GCF_016432855.1. NCBI lineage: Eukaryota > Metazoa > Chordata > Actinopteri > Salmoniformes > Salmonidae > Salvelinus > Salvelinus namaycush. The sequence continues at coordinate 2,492,690 of NC_052318.1, read as the reverse complement.
AAACATGAATACAATAGTTTTTTTTGGGGGGGGGGGGATTTCATAGATCCAAAAATATTTGACCTATTTTTTGGGATCCATAAATTGAACCTGTTGTTGGAGTTTGTGAGTGTATTTGATTGAGATGGCTTAACACACACTAACGGTACATCTCCCGTTTTACCTTCGTCCTTCCTTCCCTCTCCCCTCCCTCCCTCCCTCCCTCCCTCCCTCCCTCCCTCCCTCCCTCCCTCCCTCTCTCTGGTCTTAATTAATTAATCACACGTGATTTCATTGTCTTTAAATACAAACATCAATGCACAAATAATCCCGCAGAAAAAGAAAAAAAGCGGTCATGTGACAGGAAATAATCACCAGGCTAATAAATAATGATATGTGATTGGTGCAAAGTGTGAATACAAAAACAAAACGATTCGATTCTTTTTTTTCTTTAAATAATCTGACAAATGTGAGTGAAGGTTTTCCTTTTTACGTTATCAGTCTTATTCTGTCGATTAAACTCCCTCCTCCGGGACGTCTGTCCGTCGTAGCCTGAAACCTATATGTACATATTTGACAAAAACAATCACCAAATATACAAAGAAAATCAGACTTGTCTTGTGGATATCTGGTAGATGTCATCGTTTGATGGCGTTAGCAAAACATTTCTTCATCATCATCATCATCATTGCCATCGTCATCGCTATTATTACACAGAAAGTCATTAATAAATGAAAGGTGATAGGCATGGTCTGTGTGGTGATAGAAGTGAGGACTGTTTCTGCTTGTCAATCATTGACACAGAGAGTAGGAAACAGAACAGTAGGAAACAGAACAGTAGGAAACAGAACAGCAGGAAACAGAACAGCAGGAAACAGAACAGTAGGAAACAGAACAGTAGGAAACAGAACAGTAGGAAACAGAACAGTAGGAAACAGAACAGCAGGAAACAGAACAGTATTTACAGAAATCATATTCACCCTCCTGGGGGTAAAAAAATAATAAAAAATAAAAAAAAATTACTGAAATAAAATAAATCAAACGTAAGAAATTAAATCAAACGAAAACTAAATAATACGAAACCAAAAAAATATATAATTTATTCGATATGAGTTTAAGCCAACAGCATCTGTTTTCTTTAATGGGAAGTACTGCTTCAGACCAGTGCAATCCAGGGTTAATCCAGTTCAATCCAGTTTTAAACCTGTTCGATTCAGTTTCGACCAGTTTGAACTTTCTGTGGTAGTCTGGACCACCCTTTAAAACTAGAAACTAGAAACAAAAGAGAAATAAAATAACACATAACAAAATAACTAAACCAAAACCCTTTTTTAGTAATGTTACTTTGTCCTGTGAAGCGATATGCATTCTGTCCATTAACAGTGAATGTTCTCGCACATTAAAAGTCCTATTTGGGTCTGTTCAACCCCAGTCAAAGTCTAGCAGTAGATTTCCTCTTCTCATTACTTTATATCTTAGTTCATTATTATAAGGATTCCTTCAGGGTGTCGTGTGGCTGTAGGGTTGAAACGGCAGACAAGATGTCCTACAGTAGCTGTGATGCGCTCTCTCTCTTCCTTCTCAAGTGAAAATCATCACAGGAAGTAGAGATTTAGTGACTTTCCAAACTCTTATTCTACCTTTCTGTAGCTGTTGTTTACAGCTTGACCTTTCACTTTCCTCCTCTCTCTCTCTCTCTCTCTCCTGGTGCTTGTCCTCCTCTCTCTCTCTCTCTCTCCTGGTGCTTGTCCTCCTCTCTCTCTCTCTCTCTCCTGGTGCTTGTCCTCCTCTCTCTCTCTCTCTCTCCTCATCTGGTGCTTGTCCTCCTCTCTCTCGCTCCTCATCTGGTGCTTGTCCTCCTCTCTCTCTCTCCTCGTCTGGTGCTTGTCCTCCTCTCTCTCTCTCCTCGTCTGGTGCTTGTCCTCCTCTCTCTCTCTCCTCGTCTGGTGCTTGTCCTCCTCTCTCTCTCTCTCTCTCTCTCTCTCTCCTCGTCTGGTGCTTGTCCTCCTCTCCCTCTCTCTCCTCGTCTGGTGCTTGTCCTCCTCAGTACTTGTTCTGGTGTTCGTAATGCCAGCGGTTGAAGTCAATGTTGAAAGCTACGATGCTGCCAGACGCCATGCCAGTGATCAGAGTCCTGCAGACAGACAGAGACCACGTCAAACCATAATATAGTTAGCAGATGCTTTTAATCCAAAGTGACTTCCGGTCATGCGTGCATACATTTTACGTATGGGTGGTCCTGGGAATCTAATCCACTATCCTGGCGCTGCAAACGACATGATCTACCAACTGAGCAACAGAGGACCACATAAATATACATAAGGGAGAAACCACGACAGACCACGACAGACCAGCATGACCCGGTCAGTCTGGATCAGAAACAATGCAGACTGCGTCAAAACAGAAACACAAAGAGCCTGATAACCTCCCGTCCTACCCACCTCTGGTCATGAGACAGGTCCATGGCGCGGATACCAGCGTCACAGCCTGGGTAGATGTAGAGCTGTTTGAAGTCACAGGCCTGCCACACCTCCACCACCCCGTTGTCTCCTCCTGTCACCAGGTTCTGACCGTCACTACTCAACAGGATCGCCTGGAGGGAGGGAGGGAAGGGGGAAGGGAGAGAGAGAGTGAGAGAGAGAGAGAGAGAAGTGCGGGAGAGAGAGGAAAGCGATGAAGGGAGGTAGAGAGAGACTGAATAAGAAAGTTATGAACCCACAAGAAAACCAGCAGACGTGGATTAGTTTGTACGTGTGTGTGTGTGTGTACGCTCGCGCGTGTGACACCTACTCATTCAAGGATTTTTCTTAAATAAAAAAATAAAAAATATACATTGTAGAATAATAGTGAAGGCATCAAAACTATTAAATAGCACATATGGAATCATGCAGTAAGCAAAAAAAGTGTTAAACATATCAAAATATATTTTATATTCTTCAAAGTAGCCACACTAATATGTAATACTGATATAATATGTAATACTGATATAATATGTAATACTGATATATAATACTGATATAATATATAATACTGATATAATATATAATACTGATATAATATATAATACTGATATAATATGTAATACTGATATAATATGTAATACTGATATAATATGTAATACTGATATAATATATAATACTGATATAATATGTAATACTGATATAAAATACTGATATAATATAATACTGATATAATATATAATACTGATATAATATATAATACTGATATAATATGTAATACTGATATAATATATAATACTGATATAATATGTAATACTGATATATAATACTGATATAATATATAATACTGATATAATATATAATACTGATAAAATATATAACACAACATATAATACTGATATAATATATAATACTGATAAAATACTGATATAATATGTAATACTGATATAAAAGACTGATATAATATATAATACTGATATAATATATAATACTGATATAATATGTAATACTGATATATAATACTGATATAATATATAATACTGATAAAATATATAACACAACATATAATACTGATATAATATATAATACTGATAAAATACTGATATAATATGTAATACTGATATAATATAAAATACTGATATAATATAATACTGATATAATATGTAATACTGATATAATATATAATACTGATATAATATGTAATACTGATATAATATGTAATACTGATATAATATATAATACTGATATAATATGTAATACTGATATAATATGTAATACTGATATAATATAATACTGATATAATATGTAATACTGATATAATATGTAATACTGATATAATATATAATACTGATATAATATGTAATACTGATATAATATGTAATACTGATATAATATATAATACTGATATATAATACTGATATAATATATAATACTGATATAATATATAATACTGATATAATATGTAATACTGATATAATATATAATACTGATATAATATGTAATACTGATATAATATGTAATACTGATATAATATATAATACTGATATAATATGTAATACTGATATAAAATACTGATATGATATAATACTGATATAATATATAATACTGATATAATATATAATACTGATATAATATGTAATACTGATATAATATATAATACTGATATAATATGTAATACTGATATATAATACTGATATAATATATAATACTGATGTAATATATAATACTGATATAATATAAAATACTGATATAATATAATACTGATATAATATAATACTGATATAATATATAATACTGATATAATACTGATATAATATGTAATACTGATATAATATATAATACTGATATAATATGTAATACTGATATATAATACTGATATAATATATAATACTGATATAATATATAATACTGATATAATATATAATACTGATATAATATATAATACTGATATAATATATAATACTGATATAATATGTAATACTGATATAATATAATATATCAAATCAAACTTTATTAGTCACGCGCGCCGAATACAACAGGTGTAGACTTTACCGTGAATTGCTTACTGACAAGCCCTTAAACAACAGTACAGTTCAAGAAGAAGAAAATATTTACCAAGTAGACTAAAATAAAAAGTTATAATAAAAAGTAACACAATAAGAACAACAATAATGAGGCTATATACAGGGTGTTAAGGTACAGAGTCAATGTGGAGGCTATATACAGGGGGTTACGGTACAGAGTCAATGTGGAGGCTATATACAGGGGGTTACGGTACAGAGTCAATGTGGAGGCTATATACAGGGGGTTACGGTACAGAGTCAATGTGGAGGCTATATACAGGGGGCACCGGTACAGAGTCAATGTGGAGGTTATATACAGGGGGTACCAGTACAGAGTCAATGTGGAGGCTATAACCAGGGTGTTACGGTACAGAGTCAATGTGGAGACTATATACAGGGGGTACCGGTACAGAGTCAATGTGGAGGCTATATACAGGGGGTACCGGTACAGAGTCAATGTGGAGGCTATATACAGGGGGTACCGGTACAGAGTCAATGTGGAGGCTATATACAGGGGGTACCGGTACAGAGTCAATGTGGAGGCTATATACAGGGGGTACCGGTACAGAGTCAATGTGGAGGCTATATACAGGAGGTACCGGTACAGAGTCAGTGTGCTAGTTGAGGTAATCTGTACATGTAGGTGGGGGCGAAGTGACTAATAACACAGATAACAAACAAACAGCAAGAAGCAGCAGAAAAAAAGGGTGTCAATGTAAATTTTCCATTTTATGGCGATTTTATGAATTGTTCAGCTTATGGCTGATGTATTATATTTCACCTTTATTTAACCGGGTAGGCCAGTTGAGAACAAGTTCTCATTTACAACTGCAACCTGGCCAAGATAAAGCAAAGCAGTTCGACACATACAACACAGAGTTACACATGGAATAAACAAACATACAGTCAATAACACAAAGAGGCAAAATAATTACAATTTAGCATCAACACTGGAGTGATAGATGTGCAGATGATGATGTTGAAGTAGAGATACTGGGGTGCAAAAGAGCAAGAAAATAAATAACAATATGGGGATGATGTAGTTGGATGGGCTATTTACAGATAGGCTGTGTACAGGTGCAGTGATCGGTAAGCTGCTCTGACAGCTGATGCTTAAAGTTAGAGAGGGAGATATAAGACTCCAGCTTCAGAGATTTTTGCAATTCGTTGCAGCAATTGGCAGCAGAGAACTGGAAGGAAAGGCAGCCAAAGGAGGTGTTGGCTTTGGGGATGACCAGTGAAATTTAACTGCTGGAGTGCGTGTTACTATGGTGACTAGTGAGCTGAGATAAGGTGGGGCTTTACATAGCAACGACTTATAGATGACCTGGAGCCAGTGGGTTTGGCGACGAATATGTAGCAAGGGTCAGCCAACGAGTGCATACAGGTCGCAGTGGTGGGTAGCATATGGGGCTTTGGTGACAAAACGGATGGCACTGTGATAGACTACATCCAGCTGGCTGAGTAGAGTGTTGGAGGCTATTTTGTAAATGACATCGCCGAAGTCAAGGATTGGTAGGATAGTCAGTTTTACGAGGGTAGGCAGCATGAGTGAAGGAGGCTTTGTTGTGAAATAGGAAGCAAATTCTAGATTTAATTTTGGATTGGATGTGAGTCTGGAAGGAGAGTTTACAGTCTAACCAGACACCTAGGTATTTGTAGTTGTCCACGTATTCTAAGTCAGAACCGTCCAGAGTAGTGATGCTGGACGGGCAGGCAGGTGTGGGCAGCAATCGGTTAAAGAGCATGCACTAAGTTTTACTAGCATTTAAAAGCAGTTGGAGGCCACGGAAGGGGTGTTGTATGGCATTGAAGCTCGTCTGGAGGTTAGTTAACACAGTATCCAAAGAAGGGCCAGAAGTATACAGAATGGTGTCGTCTGCGTAGAGGTGGATCAGAGAATCAGCAGCAGCAAGAGCAACATCATTGATATATACAGAGAAAAGAGTCGCCCTGAGAATCGAACCCTGTGGCACCCCCATAGAGACTGCCAGAGGTCCGGACAACAGGCCCTCCGATTTGACACACTGAGCTCTGTCTGCGAAGTAGTTGGTGAACCAGGCGAGGCAGTCATTTGAGAAACCAAGGCTAATGAGTCTGCCGATAAGAATGCGGTCGACAGCCTTGACCAGGTCGATGAAGACGGCTGCACAGTACTGTCTTTTATTGATGGCGGTTATGATATCTTTTAGGACCTTGAGCATGGCTGAAGTGCACCCATGACCAGCTCGGAAACCAGATTTCATAGCGGAGAAGGTACGGTGGGATTCGAAATGGTCGGTGATCTGTTTGTTAACTTGGCTTTCGAAGATTTTAGAAAGGCAGGGTAGGATAGATATAGGTCTATAACAGTTTGGGTCTAGAGTGTCTCCCCCTTTGAAGAGGGGGATAACCGCGGCAGCTTTTCAATCTTTGTTGATCTCAGACGATACGAAAGAGAGGTTGAACAGGCTAGTAATAGGGGTGAATTTCTGCGGATAATTTTAGAAAAAGAGGGTCCAGATTGTCTAGCCCGGCTGATTTGTAGAGATCCAGATTTTGCAGCTCTTTCAGAACATCAGCTATCTGGATTTGGGTGAAGGAGAAGTGGGGGGGGGGGGGGGGGGGGGGATTGGGCAAGTAGCTGCAGTGGGTGCAGAGTTTTTGGCCGGGGTAGGGTTAGCCAGGTGGAAAGCATGGCCAGCCGTAGAAAAATGCTTATTTAAATTCTCTATAATCGTGGATTTATCGGTGGTGACAGTGTTTCCTATCCTCAGTGCAGTCAACAACGACGAGACGGCCTACAGGGAGGAGGTGAGGGCCTTCGGAGTGTGGTGTCAGGAAAATAACCTCTCACTCAATGTTAGCAAAACATAGGAGATGATTGTGGACTTCAGGAAACAGCAGAGGGAGCACCCCCCTATCCACATCGACGGGACAGTAGTGGAGAGGGTAGTAAGTTTTAAGTTCCTCGGCGTACACATCACGGACAAACTGAATTGGTCCACCCACACAGACAGCATGGTGAAGAAGGCGCAGCAGCGCCTCTTCAACCTCAGGAGGCTGAAGAAATTCGGCCTGTCACCAAAAGCACTCACAAACTTCTACAGATGCGCAATCGAGAGCATCCTATCGGGCTGTATCACCGCCTGGTACGGCAACTGCTCCGCCCACAACCGTAAGGCTCTCCAGAGGGTAGTGAGGTCTGCACAACGCATCACCGGGGGCAAACTACCTGCCCTCCAGGACACCTACACCACCCGATGTCACAGGAAGGCCATAAAGATCATCAAGGACAACAACCACCCGAGCCACTGCCTGTTCACCCCGCTATCATCCAGAAGGCGAGGTCAGTACAGGTGCATCAAAGCAGGGACCGAGAGACTGAAAAACAGCTTCTATCTCAAGGCCATCAGACTGTTAAACAGCCACCACTAACATTTAGTGGCTGCTGCCAACATACTGACTCAACTCCAGCTCACTTTAATAATAATACTGGAAATTGATGGAAATTGATCATAAATGTATCACTAGCCACTTTAAACAATGCCACTTAATATAATGTATATACTGTACTCGATACCATCTACTGCATCTTGCCTATGCCGTTCTGTACCATCACTCATTCATATATCTTTATGTACATATTCTTTATCCCTTTACACTTGTGTGTATAAGGTAGTAGTTGTGGAATTGTTAGGTTAGATTACTCGTTGGTTATTACTGAATTGTCGGAACTAGAAGCACAAGCATTTCGCTACACTCGCATTAACATCTGCTAACCATGTGTATGTGACAAATAACATTAGATTTGATTACCTACAGAATTGATATCATTGGCCACTTTAATAAATGGAACACTAGTCACATTAATTATGCCACTAAGAATGTTTACGTATCTCACATTACTCATCTCATATGTATATACTGTATCCTACACTATCTATTCTTTACTATCTATTGCATCTTAACCGCTCTGTCACTGCTCATCCATATATTTTATACGAATATACTCTCATCCCATTGCTTTACTAGATTGCGTGTATTAGGTTTTGTTGTGGAATTGTTAGATATTACCTGTTAGATACTGCTGCACTGTCAGATCTAGAAGCACAAGCATTTCACTACACTCACAATAACATCTGCTAACCATGTGTATGTGACCAATAACATCTGCTAACCTTGTGTATGTGACCAATAACATCTGCTAACCATGTGTATGTGACCAATAACATCTGCTAAATATGTGTATGTGACCAATAACATCTGCTAACCATGTGTATGTGACCAATAACATCTGCTAAATATGTGTATGTGACCAATAACATCTGCTAACCATGTGTATGTGACCAATAACATCTGCTAACCATGTGTATGTGACCATTAACATCTGCTAACCATGTGTATCTGACCAATAACATCTGCTAACCATGTGTATGTGACCATTAACATCTGCTAACCATGTGTATGTGACCAATAACATCTGCTAACCATGTGTATGTGACCAATAACATCTGCTAACCATGTGTATGTGACCAATAACATCTGCTAACCATGTGTATGTGACCAATAAAATGTGACTTGATTTGATTTATATATACTGTATCCGTGGTCGTACCCGTGTCGAGTCGTTGACCTCCATCTGAGCCAGGAGTTTTCCGTTGATGCTGAAGTTACAGAAGCGTCCTCTCTCGTAACAGATGATACAGTGGCCCTCGCTGGACACAGAGATGAGGCGGGGCCTCAGGCACAACTCTGGGCCCTCCAGGGCCCGCAGCAGATCCCCTGTTATAGTATGGACCAGACATGGACCCTCTGGAGGAAGGGGGGGGGGGGGGGGGGTGGGGGGGGGGGAGAGAAGGGATGGAGATTTAGAATCAGACACAGACACACACACACACACACACACACACACACACACACACACACACACACACACACACACACACACACACACACACACACACACACACACACACACACACAGACACAGACACACACACACACACACTGACCTTTGGCTCCGCTAATGACGAGGCCCAGCTCCGCGCAGACAGAGACACACACCACCTCATGGTCATGACCCGTCAGCACGGCTCTCGGAGCAGGGTAGTCACCTAGGAAACATATTTATTAATTTAAATGTTCTCTGTAAAGTGTCTTGAGACTAAATACACGTTAAATAAAATGTGACACACGAAGAGCAGATTAAAAATGGGAAAAGTATCTGTTCATGGATATCAAAATGATCGTTGGGGGTCGTTGGGGATCGTTGGGGGTCGTTGGGGAACGTTGGGGAACGTTGGGGATCGTTGGGGGTCATTGGGGGTCGTTGGGGAACGTTGGAGATCATTGTACAAGGCAAGAGTTAAATGTGCTGATAATATTGTAAAAAGGACAGGAAATGTAGATGAAGCATATTGCTATGTACCGTACAAACAAACACACACACCCCTCCACACACACACACACACCCCTCCACACACACCCCTCCACACACACCCCTCCACACACACACACACCCCTCCACACACACACACACACCTCCACACACACACACACACACCTCCACACACACACACACCCCTCCACACACACCCCTCCACCCACACACCCTCCACACACACACCCTCCACACACACCCTCCACACACACCCCTCCACACACACACCCTCCACACACACACACCCTCCACACCCACACACCCTCCACACCCACACACCCTCCACACACACCCTCCACACACACACACACACACACACCCCTCCACACACACCCCTCCACACACACACACACCCCTCCACACACACACACACCCCTCCACACACACACCCCTCCACACACACACACACCCCTCCACACACACACACACCCCTCCACACACACACACACCCCTCCACACACACACACACAGACTTACTGTTGTTGGGGTTGTCTCCAATGATGTGATGGCGTCCGCTCCAGTACCACAGCAGCAAGGTAGCGTCTCTGGACCCCGACACGATGTAGCAGTCCCCTCCGATGTAGCTCTCTGACCGGGCCAGGCACGTCACCACGTCCCAGTGGCCGAACACTATCTGGGTCAACTTACCTACAGGGAGGAGGTAGAGGAGAGATGTACACGTATTGAGGAATAATGTAGACGCATTGAGGAATAATGTAGACGCATTGAGGAATAATGTAGACGCATTGAGGAATAATGTAGAGGTATTGAGGAATAATGTAGACGCATTGAGGAATAATGTAGACGCATTGAGGAATAATGTAGACGCATTGAGGAATAATGTAGACGTATTGAGGAATAATGTAGCGGTATTGAGGAATAATGTAGCGGTATTGAGGAATAATGTAGAGGCATTGAGGAATAATGTAGACGCATTGAGGAATAATGTAGAGGTATTGAGGAATAATGTAGACGCATTGAGGAATAATGTAGACGCATTGAGGAATAATGTAGACGGATTGAGGAATAATGTAGACGTATTGAGGAATAATGTAGCGGTATTGAGGAATAATGTAGACGCATTGAGGAATAATGTAGACGCATTGAGGAATAATGTAGACGCATTGAGGAATAATGTAGACGCATTGAGGAATAATGTAGACGCATTGAGGAATAATGTAGACGCATTGAGGAATAATGTAGACGCATTGAGGAATAATGTAGCGGTATTGAGGAATAATGTAGACGCATTGAGGAATAATGTAGACGCATTGAGGAATAATGTAGACGCATTGAGGAATAATGTAGACGCATTGAGGAATAATGTAGACGCATTGAGGAATAATGTAGACGCATTGAGGAATAATGTAGACGCATTGAGGAATAATGTAGACGCATTGAGGAATAATGTAGACGCATTGAGGAATAATGTAGACGCATTGAGGAATAATGTAGCGGTATTGAGGAATAATGTAGCGGTATTGAGGAATAATGTAGCGGTATTGAGGAATAATGTAGACGCATTGAGGAATAATGTAGGAGCATTAGTAGTACTATTATACAGTACAGTATAGTATAGTGGTATAGTATAGTATTATTATAGTAGTACTGTGGCAGGTACCTGTCTCAGTAGAGTAGACTCTGAAGCTCTTGTCCCAGTATAGATAGTATATAGTATAGCAGTACTATAGTAGTACTGTGGCAAGTACTTGTCTCGGTAGAGTAGACTCTGAAGCTATTTTCCCAGTATAGATAGTATACAGTATAGTATAGTAGTACTATAGTAGTACTGTGGCAGGTACCTGTCTCGGTAGAGTAGACTCTGAAGCTCTTGTCCCAGTATAGATAGTATACAGTACAGTAGTACTATAGTAGTACTGTGGCAGGTACCTGTCTCGGTAGAGTAGACTCTGAAGCTCTTGTCCCAGTATAGATAGTGTATAGTATAGTATAGTATAGTAGTACTATAGTAGTACTGTGGCAGGTACCTGTCTCGGTAGAGTAGACTCTGAAGCTATTTTCCCAGTATAGATAGTATACAGTATAGTATAGTAGTACTATAGTAGTACTGTGGCAGGTACCTGTCTCGGTAGAGTAGACTCTGAAGCTCTTGTCCCAGTATAGATAGTATACAGTATAGTATAGTAGTACTATAGTAGTACTGTGGCAGGTACCTGTCTCGGTAGAGTAGACTGAAGCTCTTGTCCCAGTATAGATAGTATATAGTATAGTACTATAGTAGTACTGTGGCAGGTACCTGTCTCGGTAGAGTAGACTCTGAAGCTCTTGTCCCAGTATAGATAGTGTATAGTATAGTATAGTAGTACTATAGTAGTACTGTGGCAGGTACCTGTCTCGGTAGAGTAGACTCTGACGCTCTTGTCCCAGTATAGATAGTATACAGTATAGTAGTACTATAGTAGTACTGTGGCAGGTACCTGTCTCGGTAGAGTAGACTCTGAAGCTCTTGTCCCAGTATAGATAGTATATAGTATAGTAGTACTATAGTAGTACTGTGGCAGGTACCTGTCTCGGTAGAGTAGACTCTGAAGCTCTTGTCCCAGTATAGATAGTATACAGTATAGTAGTACTATAGTAGTACTGTGGCAGGTACCTGTCTCGGTAGAGTAGACTCTGAAGCTCTTGTCCCAGTATAGATAGTATACAGTATAGTAGTACTATAGTAGTACTGTGGCAGGTACCTGTCTCGGTAGAGTAGACTCTGAAGCTCTTGTCCCAGTATAGATAGTACTACTATAGTACTACTATACTGTATACTGTGGCAGGTACCTGTCTCGGTAGAGTAGACTCTGAAGCTCTTGTCCCAGTATAGATAGTATACAGTATAGTAGTACTATAGTAGTACTGTGGCAGGTACCTGTCTCGGTAGAGTAGACTCTGAAGCTCTTGTCCCAGTATAGATAGTATATAGTATAGTAGTACTATGGCAGGTACCTGTCTCGGTAGAGTAGACTCTGAAGCTCTTGTCCCAGTATAGATAGTATATAGTATAGTAGTACTATGGCAGGTACCTGTCTCGGTAGAGTAGACTCTGAAGCTCTTGTCCCAGTATAGATAGTATATAGTATAGTAGTACTATAGTAGTACTGTGGCGGGTACCTGTCTCGGTAGAGTAGACTCTGAAGCTCTTGTCCCAGTATAGATAGTATATAGTATAGTAGTACTATAGTAGTACTGTGGCAGGTACCTGTCTCGGTAGAGTAGACTCTGAAGCTCTTGTCCCAGTATAGATAGTATATAGTATAGTAGTACTATGGCAGGTACCTGTCTCGGTAGAGTAGACTCTGAAGCTCTTGTCCCAGTATAGATAGTATATAGTATAGTAGTACTATAGTAGTACTGTGGCGGGTACCTGTCTCGGTAGAGTAGACTCTGAAGCTCTTGTCCCAGTATAGATAGTATATAGTATAGTAGTACTATAGTAGTACTGTGGCAGGTACCTGTCTCGGTAGAGTAGACTCTGAAGCTCTTGTCCCAGTATAGATAGTATATAGTATAGTAGTACTATGGCAGGTACCTGTCTCGGTAGAGTAGACTCTGAAGCTCTTGTCCCAGTATAGATAGTATATAGTATAGTAGTACTATAGTAGTACTGTGGCGGGTACCTGTCTCGGTAGAGTAGACTCTGAAGCTCTTGTCCCAGTATAGATAGTATATAGTATAGTAGTACTATAGTAGTACTATGGCAGGTACCTGTCTCGGTAGAGTAGACTCTGAAGCTCTTGTCCCAGTATAGATAGTATATAGTATAGTAGTACTATAGTAGTACTGTGGCGGGTACCTGTCTCGGTAGAGTAGACTCTGAAGCTCTTGTCCCAGTATAGATAGTATATAGTATAGTAGTACTATAGTAGTACTGTGGCAGGTACCTGTCTCGGTAGAGTAGACTCTGAAGCTCTTGTCCCAGTATAGATAGTATATAGTATAGTAGTACTATAGTAGTACTGTGGCAGGTACCTGTCTCGGTAGAGTAGACTCTGAAGCTCTTGTCCCAGAAGCCACAGACCAGGATGTAGCGGTTGTCGGCGGTAACCACGAAGCAGTGTGTGTTGATCTGGATGCTCTGGTCCACCAGGTCTGTGATCTGACGCTTACTCACACCTGAGTTGTTGGCTACACACACACACACAGAGGAATAATGACACACAAAATAACAATGCTAATATAAACTATAATGGTATATGTTCTGATGCCTAACAACCTATGGACTCTAATTTGGGTAAAACACGTGTGACCACCAGGGTATCACATGACCAAGGCAGATGATGTGTTCTGACCTATGAGAGGGTCCATCTCAATGGGCAGGTGATGAGCCTGTTCTAGGGAGTAACCCGGAGCCCCACGGAGACCTGAGAACACACAATGCATGGTTACCTCTCTCTCTCTCTCTCTCTCTCTCTCTCTCTCTCTCTCTCTCTCTCTCTCTCTCTCTCTCTCTCTCTCTCTCTCTCTCTCTCTCTCTCTCTCAGTCTCTACCCCCGCTCTCTCTCTCTCTCTCTCTGTCTCTCTCTCTCTCTCTCTCTCTCTGTCTCTCTGTCTCTGTCTCTCTCTGTCTCTCTCTCTCTCTCTCTCTCTCTCTCTCTCTCTCTCTGTCTCTCTCTCTCTCTCTCTCTCTCTCTCTCTCTCTGTCTCTCTCAATTCAATTCAATTCAATTCAATTTGCTTTATTGGCATGACGTAACAATGTACATATTGCCAAAGCTTGTTTACAATGTAAAAATGAGAATCAAAATTGTCAACGGGACAACAGTAACAACAATAACCAAGGGTCAAAATAACCATACATTCAACAATAACAATAAATATACAGTAAAGGACATGTGCAGGTTGATTGGTCTGTCAGACACTGTCCCTCAACTTATGGCAGGCAGCAATGTAGTGCGCTGCCAACCCACAGCTCTCTGCGTCCTCCCCCAACAGGACGGGTAGCCTATCCTCATCAGAGAGGTCTTTGAAACCTTGAATAAGAGTTTCAAATTTGGGGAAATGACACTCTCTAATTGTTTTATATTTTTGACATTTTGTCAGGAAATGCAGCTCCGTCTCAGGTTCTGCTATTGTGCAGTGGTTGCACAGCCTTTCCTCTACAGGGAGCCAGGTTTTCCTGTGTCTACCCTTCTCAATGGCAAGGCTGTGCTCACTGAGCCTGTACTTTGTCAAGGTTTTTCTAAAGTTTTGATCAGTAACCATGGTCAAATATTTAGCCACGGTGTACTGTCGATTTAGGGCCAGATAGCACTGCATTTTGCTCTGTGCTTGTGCTTGTGTTTCCCAATAAGCAATATAGTTTTGTTTTGACTGTGTTGTAATTTGGTTTATCCTGATTGATTGGATGTTCTGGTCCTGAGGCTTCAGTGTGTTAGTAGAACAGGTTTGTGAACTCAGCCCCAGGACCAGCTGGATGAGGGGACTCTTTTCTTTGTTCAGCTCTTGGTATTGCAGGGCTTGGTAATGATATGAGAGGGGGTCACTGTATTTTAGATGTTTCCAAAACTTAATTGCTCTTTTTTGAGTTTTTATTATTAGTGGATATTTGCCTAATTCTGCCCTGCATGCATTGTTTGTAGTTTTCCTCTGGACATGTAGGAGAATCTTACAGAACTCTGCATGCAGGGTTTCAATGGGATGTTTGTCCCATTTGATGAAATCTTGTTTTGCAAGTGGACCCCACACCTCGCTGCCATAAAGTGCAATTGGTTCAATGACATATTCAATTAGTTTTAGCCAAATTTTAATAGGTATTTCAATTTGAATTTGCTTTTTAATTGCGTAGAATGCCCTGCGTGCTTTCTCTCTCAGTTCATTCACTGCTTCATTAAGGTGTCCAGTTGAGCTTATTTTTAAACCTAAGTAATTGTAGTGTGTGCAGTGCTCTATATATTTTGTACCAATTGAGAACTTTGGTCTAATTCCCTGAGATCTGGATCTTCTCTGGAAAATCATTATTTTAGTCTTTTTGGGGTTTACTGCCAGGGCCCAGGTCTGGCAGTACTGCTCTAGCAGGTCCAGGCTCTGCTGTAGGCCATGTGCTGTGGGTGACAGCAGGCATAGGTCATCGGCGAAGAGTAGGCATTTAACCTCTGAATTATGGAGACTAACACCAGGGGCTGAGGATTTTTCTAGAATAGTGGCCAATTCGTTGATGTAAATATTGAAGAGTGCTGGGCTCAGATTACAACCCTGACGAAGGCCCCGCCCCTGGTTAAAGAATTCTGTTCTTTTCTTGCCAATTTTAATGCTGCACGTATTGCCAGTATACATTGATTTAATTATGTCATATGTTTTACCCCCTACACCACTTTCAATAACTTTGTAGAACAGTCCTGTGTGCCAAATAGAATCAAATGCTTTTTGGAAGTCGATAAAGCAAGCGTATATTTTGGTATTATTTTGGTGGACATGTTTATCTATCAGGGTGTGTAGGGTGTAAATATGATCGGTCGTGCGATGTTTTGGTATAAATCCAATTTGGCTTTTACTCAAGACATTGTGCTTATTAAGGAAGTTTAGAACTCTTACATTTATAATACTACAGAAAACCTTCCCCAGGTTACTGTTCACACAAATGCCTCTGTAATTGTTAGGGTCAAATTTGTCTCCGTTTTTAAAGATTGGGGTTATGAGTCCTTGATTCCAGATGTCAGGGAAATAACCTACACTCAGGATCAAATTAAACAGTTTTAATATAGCCAATTGAAATTTTGCACTAGTGAGTTTGAGCATCTCATTTAGGATGCCATCAGGTCCGCATGCCTTTTTAAATTTGAGAGCCTGAAGTTTCTTATAGAGCTCCTGGTCAGTAATTGGGGAGTCCAGTGGATTTTGATTGTCCTTTATAGCTCTTTCTAATCCATTCAACTTCTCATGAATTTGGCGTTGTTCTGCGTTTGTGTCAATTTGAACGGTGTTGTAGAGTGTTTTAAAATGGGTTGTCCAAATGTCACCATTTTGTATCGCTAATTCCTCTTGTTTAGATTTTTTAATTTTTTTCCAATTTTGCCAGAAGTTGTTTGTGTTTATGGACTCCTCAATTAGCGTCAGCTGCTTTCTGTTGTACTGTGCTTTTTTGGTTCTGAGTGTACGTTTATAGAGTTTTAAAGTCTCACAGTAATGAAGGCGTAATTCACCATTATTTGGGTCTCTGTGCTTTTGGTTGGATAGTGTTCTAAGTTTTTTCCTTATAATTTTACAATCTGCATCAAACCAGTTGTCATCTGTGATCTTTTTTGTTTTGTTTTTTATCAATTTCAATTGTGCTTCTTTTGCCGTTTGCCTGAATATATAGTTGATGTTTTGTACTGCTAGATTGATGCCTTCTTTACTGTGAGTGAATGTGGTATCCAGAAAGTTATCTAAGAGTGTTTGGATATTTTGGTTCCAGGTTGCTTTCTGGTATTCTTCTGTGCTGTTTTGGGCCCATCTGTATGAATGTCTGATGTTGTACAGCTTACTGGGCTGTGAATGTGTGGTTGTTTCCATGTCTGTTCTTTTGAGGAACAATGTAATTTGGCTGTGATCAGACAGAGGTGTTAGTGGCTTGACAGTGAATGAGCTGAGAGAGAAGGGGTCAATGTCTGTGATCATATAGTCTACTGTACTGTGGCCAAGAGGTGAGCAGTAGGTGAATCTCCCCAAAGAGTCCCCCCGTAACCTACCATTGACAAAGTACAGACCCAAGCTTCTACAGAGCTGCAACAGATCCCTTCCGTTTTTGTTGACGGTGCTGTCACTGTTGTTTCTATTGGGGAGATTAAGACAGTTAGAAACATTATGGCCTGTAATAAAGCTGTCCCCTCGTGTGCTCGTTAGATCAGGTAGTGTTCCTGTGCGCGCATTTGTGTCCCCACAGATGAGCACATTTCCCTGGGCCTGGAAATGGCACGTCTCTTCCTCAAGGGTGGGGAAGATCTCCTCTGAGTAATATGGGGATTCTGAGGGGGGGATATAAATTGCGCAAAGGAACACATCTTTTTCTGTCAGTACAAGTTCTTTTTTCAGTTTTAACCAAATGTGATATTTGCCAATTTTGAGGGGATCAATTAGATGTTGTAGGTCGGATTTGTACCAAATGATCAGTCCTCCAGAGTCTCTGCCTCTATTGACAGAGCTGTGTTTTTGTGACGGCACAATTACCTCTCTGTAACCTGTGGGACAGTGAGTGACAATGTCAGCCTTACACCATGTCTCCTGCAGAATGATGACGTCAACATCTTTAAGATTTTTGTTGAACTCCAGTGCTAAACTCTTCAGTCCAAAGGTTGATGAGTTTAGGCCCTGAATGTTCCACATGCTAACTGACAGTGATTTCATGTTCCAAAAGAAAGAATAGCAGTCAGAAATACAGTAACTAACTATTAAGTTGTTAAGAGCGAGATAAACAGGATAACAGCTAACATTTTTTCTGTTATATATATAAACATTCCTATTCATTGAACAAGTACATTTTAGTACAATAGGTGTGTGTGTGTGTGTGTGTGTGTGTGTGTGTGTGTGTGTGTGTGTGTACATGCGTCCGTGTGTGTTTAGTGCAGTTTAGTGCAGATGTATTGGAGGAGCTGTTTAATCTCACTCAATCCCACAGGGTTCTCCTGTCCTCTGACGACCTCTGCGTAGCTGCGCTGGTCCTGCTGTTGGGCCCTGTGGAGTGGAGGGGGGCCAGGTCTGGGCCGTGGGGCTTCCTCTCTGGTCTGGTAGGGGTGGTGGTCTGGTGCGGGGTAGTAGGCTGGGCCCGGTCCGGTCTGGCTAAGCCGATGGAAGTGGTGATGGTCTGGTGGTGGGTGGGGCCTGTGGGGTGCGCTGGGTCTGGTGTGGCGTTGAAGGGGCCTGGGGCTCCTTGTTGGTGCAGTGGTCTGGTAGGGGTCTCTGGGTGGTCCTCTGTCCAGTGCGGCATGGGGTGTTTGTCTACCAAGTGCCACGTCCTTTAGAGACTTGACAAACATCCCTACTGTCTGCTTCCTCAGGTGGGAGTAGTCGTGCAGATGCTCTGGGGTGATTGTTGTGTGGTGAGCAACGTGTACGTTTGGGAGTAGGCCACACCCTCTGGTGATGTCAGCGTTGACTTTCTGAATGGTACGGTGATGGAAGTCTTTGCGGGGCAGCAGAGTGGAGATGGTGATGTGGGAGTTGGGGAACCGCTCAGAGGCCCTCTCTGCTACT